>NC_086289.1:17603952-17903952 GCF_963924245.1 Chroicocephalus ridibundus
CTTAAAGAAGTTCTACAGATTATTGCCCTGTATTACAACTTAAAACAAACAGTACACAAAATGAATACAACATGCAGTTAGTAAAACCAAAAAGATACTATTTACTGGGGAAAAAAAAAAAGAAAACAACCATAAGAACAGACATCTACAAAACCCACATGCTTATTTCATAACACAAAAGCTTTCATAACATTTGGGAAATCATTGCTATATTAAGGCTCCCTATGGTTCTCCCTGTTACAGTACTAAATCCTCTCACAGAAACAAGGATGGAAGAAAACACTAGGACAGAAAATAAGGAGATTTTCAAAGATCCATGAAGCATTTAGGCAGGCAGAGTTCCCTTTGGCCTCTGAAAGGCTCCATAATTGACTTATCCACACCATCAAAAAAAAAATAATTTACATCAGTCACAAAGGGAATCCAAGACTCTTGAACTTCATTTCCATGCCTCATATAATTGGCTGGCACAGTAGGACAAAAAATTTTAAAAATGCAATTACAACTCAAAAAACAATACTATGTGTTGCCACTGTTGCAGTATATGTTGTCATATGGAACCAGCTATAGCTCCCAAACCCCATTTCTTCTGCAAAACCAGGAAAATTGTTCAGTCTGCCACGATTGGAGTTACAATCGTCTTCTGAGATAGGTCACACCGTTACAAAAGTTGTTACGAATTTGGCATTACAGTTTTATTATTGTAAGAACAGGTGTCCATTTTAAGCAATACAGCATTGCTACACTGTGTAAGTGATTTCAAATATCTTCTTGTAGCACAATTTTTAGAATTTCAACAAGAAATTCCAAAACACAAATGTTGAAAACCAAAAAGCAATTTAAGGCTAAAGGCACATGCCAGAATGCAATTAACCTAAACCATCCTCAGGACAAAAATGTTTCTGCAGAAAGTAATTTTCTAAGAAACTCCTTCCATTAGCACTCTTCTAGCGTACATTGGGATATCCCTGAAACAGAAGCAGTTATCACAGGATAAAGAATCGTATACCAAGACCAGTTTGGCCACTCTGTTTTTCAATTAAGACGAAGCCAAACTGAAAAGAGTGCTAAGAACAAAAAGACTAAAGACAATAATTACTTAGGAAGAGACGCTAAGGAAAGTGGGTTTGCTCCCTCAGGAAAGAGAGGAGGTCTAGGTTCAGCCCCTCTGGTGCTGAGACAACAGTTAGCCTTATCAATGGGCACCTTCTCTTGCACCCTGCAGCAGTATAGCACAGAATTATTAGAGTTCTTCCTCCTGCTGTGCCACTGAAGGATGTGGTGAACCTCACACTATCCCAAGCACTCACAGTTAGAAAAAGGGGTTACCAAACTGACTTCCAAGACTGATTCAACTTCCTCTAGTTGATCTAGTTTGATCCTGCCTCTCTGATGATGCCCTGCCTAGATCTCCCAAGCTCCCTTCCAGACCCTGTGATTTCTGTTGATTCTATTATTTTTATTTACTGTTAAATAAATAATAAAAGAGACAAAAACAATTAGCAAAGTTTTATCAAATTTCTAGACAAATAGCTTTAAGTAAGCCTTCATTTTCCGATGTTCTCTGTGAACTTATTCAGACTGTGACACTATTCCAGCTTTTTACTTTAAGAATGTTTCTCTCCCACCAGCTGTGAATGCCAAGCCTGTCAATCACACTAACAACAACAAAATACATATGGGACAGTTTAAGGAGGAAGAGCACACATGAGAAACTGCTCCTTTAACTTGTTTGGAATCAATTCCAACATGTGTGCCTGAAGAAGAAAAATTCGTATATGGTAAGTCATGTTCCTTTCATTATTTTTGGATAAAATGCGCAAAAAAATCAGTGACAATTGCTCATTTATATACAGTAATACTTCATTGAGCTATTTTGCTCAAGTCTATTTTCCCAAGAGCAGTATGCTAGTGTTATATGCAGTAAAGTAAGTTGCATGCAGCTGCTACGGGTTTTTGCAAAGCAGAACTTGACTTCGAAAGTTTTGAAATAATTTAACACATTTAGTGTTTATGTTCATAAAAATATATAGTTGTATTTAGTAAGAGATGACAGTGGTATGATCTAGGAATCAGTTTTTACACTGTTTATTAGAAATTTCTATGAAATGGCAAATTGAGAACTTACTTTATGGAACTCTAAGGAGCTGTAGCCTGTTAAAACACGCCTCTCGTGTGGCTTGCACATTCCAGACTGTAGCAAATAAATTAATCCAAATATATACTGTAAAGACCTGTTAACTCTGCTTTATGTACAAGTTACATATGAAAATGACCTTCTGTTTAGAGGTGTATAAAAATGCGCACATTAGCTAAGATTCCTCTGAAATTTGGTAGTTCTCAAGTACCAGCTACCATTTTTCCTAAGGGGTCCAGAAAAATGAAATTTCTTAATATATAGAATCAAATTTCCACCTTTTTTGAGGAGTGAAATTGTGAACAGTACGGATGTAAAGTGTTACTGTCTCTAGTTAGATACAAGTTTAAAGTAACAGATTAAATATTATTTATATATATATAAATGTACTTTATTTAATATGTAAATATATAATAATATAACAGTTTAAAATAACAGATTAAATAATAACAGTGTTTGGGTACATGTACTCAAACACAATTTGAAGACTGACAGTGTCCACGCCAGATCAAAAGACTCCAGGGAATACCCAACAGCAAGTGAGCATGAGCTGCCCAAGGCTAGTGCTTGTTCTCATTCAAGTCTCTATAATCTGCTTCAAAGTTATGTGTAGGCACCTGGCCATTTCAAAAGAAACGGCATCTGTGCCCATATTCATCTGGAAGCCTCAATATTCTGCTCAAAGATCCCCCCCACTGCAGCCCGCACAGCCTACATGTGTTCAAGTGTATATATTTACTTGGATTGCCATCAAAGGTGGTATATTGCATACGGTAACGAGGGGTATGAACGTACTAAGTAGAATTGGTAACCAAATCCGGAGTCCTCCTAGCTAACAATTCTTGAAATAATCCCCTTGAGGGTAGTGGAAAGCAAGTAGAAGTGCATGAAAATATTCTGCATTTTTACTGCACACACTTGAAGAAAGAAAACTCCAGCACTGATCAAGCCAACATCAATATTGGCACTGAGAGATCAGCTGCAGGATCCCAGATGAGCCCCCCCACATCCCTTTTTTTAATTTTTTTGTTGTTGTCGTCATTTTTAATATGACTAAAACACAAATGCAAAATATTTCTTGCAAGGTACAGTCCCTGTGGTTCAATCACCTCTGCTACAGCCCCTTTGGGAACACAAAGCTGAATGTGACCTTCCCAACAGATCTCTGTCTCGTTCAGTGGAGAGAGGTGACCTGCATAAATATTGGCCTCTTGGGAGTGCTCTCCTGAAAACCCTGAATACAAATTAAGGCAACATCAACACAGGCAATGATAGGAGAATTAGCCAAAATGTTAGTGTTGGGGAGAGCAATCAGAGAGAAGAGGGAGGCCTGGGCACAGCAAGGTGGGCAACCTGGCGGGGCAGAGCTTCAGCTCACACTGCAGATGACCAGGCGTGTAGGGATATAACAGGGGAGGGCAGCAGGCAGCACGGAGCAGCTCCTTGCACACCAGTATTTCTGAAAATGCTGGTGGCCTGCTGGGCCATGGTGAGAAGAGGAGTGGGTACTGCTGTCAGCATGCACTAAATTGCAAAATCCTTAAAAAGCTATTTTTAACCTGCCTTTGAGATGTTCTGAACTAAAACTGCTTACACCTACTCAGTAACAAAACTCAGCCTGCGCTGCAGAAATAACACCATTGCTGTGCTTCACTTTCTTCATGTTTCACATCTGATGCCATCTGTTATTTTGCTGTTTCCCCCAAGCAACCATTAAAATGGTAATTCACACATATCTCCCACCCAGCTGCTTCCCACCTCCACCATACATGAAGACCTACTTGTGTATTACCAACACAATTATGCCTGTGCTCAAACTGGGCAAACAAAATTTCTTAAAGAATGCGTGCAACTCTTTCTACTCCTGCACACAGTGGAAGAGAGTATCACTCCCTCTTGTCATCCGGGCAGATGTTGTCCCCCTTGGAACAACTCACAGCCAGAACAGTATGAAATTCAACATACCTTTTTTATAGTGTGCACAGCCAGGCACTTGGAGATTATTCTGAGGAGGCAAAGTTGAAGACACAAAGGCTTCGACCTCAATTCTGCATTTCTGAAACTCCAGATGCTAAGTTTTGCCAGATTCAATGTTCTGCAAAGCTACAAGACAGTAAAGAGTTAAGAGTATTCACTGGCAACAATTGACCTGTCAGTCAATCTAACAGGAAAAATAGACGCAGGAAAATTTGAAGAAGGATAGCAGATGAGACATTTCAACTTAGCTGAAACCCATTTTAATCTTTGAACATGTGCCACAAATCCATTTTGCACTGGGAAATAAAACAGGAAGAGTAATTGGAAAGCAGAATACAGCATTCCTTGGTCTCCGGCCTTTTATGGAAGCTTTCATATTTCTACTGTTGTGGTGACTTAGAACTGCTGAGCAAAATAATCTGGGTTTATTTCAGCAGCTGCATCTTTGCAATTTTATTGCCTGTTCTACAAAGCAATGTCTCAAACTTTTCCCCCTTGCTCCATTTTAGAATATGCTCCCTGCCCCCTTCTCCAATTTAAGAATCACGTATGCCGCTCCTCTCAAACTGGAAGTGTGTTCTGTGTTAGAGGTGAAGAGGCAGCGAAGGGCTGTGGCTGGGGCAGGGACGCGGCTCAGGGGAGATGGCTGGACAGGGACGGGGGTGGGAAGGGGCAGAAGGGCCCATCCTGAGCCTCCTCCACTCTGCTCCCTCTTGACTTGCTTTGAGCAACCTGGTCTGGTGGAAGGTGCCCCTGCCCAGGGCAGGGGGCTTGGAACTAGATGATCTTTAAGGTCCCTTCCAACTCTAGCCATATTAAGATTCTATGACTCCATCTGAGCCCCAGGCCCCACTGAAAACATCTGTCTTCCTCCTCCTGCAGCCCAGGAACAATTCCTGACTGTGCCTGCCCAGTCCACTGCCCACCTCCCTCCTTCAAGGGTAACGGTCATGGCTCCAAATTTGGGAATCATTGGTATAACGTAAGTTATATACATGCACACAGCATACACAGAAACCATATCCAGACCAGTAAATCCCTGCATTCAAACTGGTTGGAGACTACGAGAATACTATGGAAGTCTTACATGCTTGTCCTATTTCTATACAGTTTCCTAGGTAGCTCACTTCTGACCACAGTCAGAAAAGAAGATGCTGGGCTGGATGAGCTTACGGTCTGACTCAGTACAAGCATTTCATGGTAGCCCTACCTTTTGAAAACATAATGTAGCACTGGTATGAATTTGTTGACAATTGGTAAAGGTTCTGCAACTGAGCTCTATTTTCATCTGTCTAAACACCACAGCACAGTATGTCAAAACCCACAAGCAAGTCAAATGCAAGCTGAAGGCAGATCCAAGCAACTGGATCAAGGAGTTCAAGGTAGGCAAGAGAAAGCTATCACTAATTGTTTTTGTAATAGCTATGAAAAATAGTTGACATATTTAAACATCTGGTAAGATGAGTCAGAAATATTTTATACACCGATTTGCAGCAGAATTTGTTTAACTGATTTCAGTAATGACTTACATTTGCATATGTTGATATAATGACTTACAGTTCGCTTACACTGGAAAGAGTAACTCATAGAATATTGGTACTTCCTAAATTGCCCTCTATAGGCGTTCACTTTAAGCGAGCAAACAGGAAGAAAGTTGCAAAAAGGACTTCCTCCTAAGATTTCTACAGCAGCTCAGTAAAAACCAGTGAAGCAATAGGTCAGTGTTACTCATAGATCAAGTCTTTCTCACTGGATAGCAACATGGCCACAAAACTACCATCTCAAGAAGAGGTTGAGAACTGGACAGCTTTTCAAGTTGCAGATCTCCTAAGACAGGTACTGAATGTATATGTAACACTTTAGACAGTCCAGTCTATATTCAGCTAGCAGAAACTCTTACCGAATTTACCTTTGAAAAATAGATATCCTGTCCTAAATCTAGCACAGATATTCAAAAGTAATGAAAATAGGTTAGTCAGCAATTGTCACCCCCAAGAACTTATTAAGTAAATTTCTTGGTGCTTTCCTGGTTTTATAGAAATTTAATTCATGGTAGAAGCTATTAGCTAGGATGTCCTACATGGCAAATCATGTAAAAATGTTTGCTCACAGGGATATTTCTTATAATAGAAAAGATATTTCATGTCACAATTTATTTCCATCTGGGAAGAAATAACCATTTAACTGAAGGTGGGTCTAGATATAAGAATAGCGCCTTGAAATGTACAGCTCATCAATAAGAATCTACTGTTCATCTTTTCTTCTCAATGCATATATACCCCCAGTAGTTTCTAAGTGTTGCTTAATTTTAAGGTACTTGAGTTGGGTTTTTTTAATCACTCTTTTTTCTGCTTGTACCTTTCCTAGTTCTGCAATGTCCTTTCTAGTATATGTAAAATAACCTGAATTGCACAAAATATTCCAAGCTTGTCATCCTTTCACTACTTGAATAATCTCCTCCAAAATATGTAAAATATATCCTCCGTGATAAATCAATTTTTTTATATCAGATTTTTCCTTGTAACTTACTGAATATTATGACTCAGGTTTTAGACTTCTACCTGCAACTAACATACACAATAGAGTGCATTCACTGCATTTTGATATATAGTCTTATTTCACATTCCTTTTGGGTTTTTTTAAATGCTTTTTTCTCTATATAATTTTATATATACAATTTTTCTGTCTTTTTCAAGGAAAATAATACAGCGTTATGAAAAGTGTCTACAAGAGTTCCATTTGTAGCCACATAACAAGTAGGCCAAAGTTTAAAAATGCCCATTTTTTATTATTAATTTTTCCATTTTGCTTTGTATGCTTCCATTGTATGCTTATGCACATACAATTTAAAAAAAAAAAAAAACACAACAGTTTTACAAGGCAGATGTATCACAAGTGGACCACTGTCCCCACGCTGAGAAAGCTAACCTGTTTCATGGAATTAATTCATACCATAACGATAATGTATCAGCTAAACTGCAAACGTATTACTGTGAACAGCTACTCAGAGGATTAATTAGCTCAAGGCCTTTCAGCTTAAAGGAAACCAGACTAATTAATAGAAGATATAACGATTTTAAAGTACCCTGTAATTCTACAGGAGAATACAAGACAGAAAATTAATAACAATTGTTCAACAACTTGGAAGCTTCCAGGGAAATTTCAGCAGGCACGCCATAACTACTGCCTTCATACTTGTTAAGAGACTCTTCCAACTTTATAAAAAGCTGTTAATGTCTATGCTTACACTCACACCACTGATTAAAGCAGCTAAGTGATCTAATTACTACAGTATAACCAGCATTAAGTGCTGGGCCATTCTGTCTGTCAGAGACTAGCACTGGGGAGCAGCAGCCATTTGCCTGTGTCCACCACGTACAGAGCTGTTCGGCTCCTGCTACCAGCGCCTGAGCACCAGGAACCAGCGTCCTTCCCACAGCCAGCCGTGCGCCAGGGGGCTGTGCTGGATCCCCCCCGCCCAGAGACTGGGCATACACGTACATGAACCCTAAAATAGTGCTGCTAAGGTTGCAGAAACAAGTACTCAATGTTAAAAGTGCCAGAAGTGGGATTAGCTCTATAACCTGAATTTGCCCCCTTTTACATACACATTACAAAAGCCTGTAATTGCTTCTTCGTGTGTTGCCTTTTCCATTCACAAAAATCTGTCTCTTTCAACACAGAGAAACCTGTATGTTTTGTGCACTATTCTGGGCCGTTACAGATATTGTAAGGTGCACAAGGCCATGGCTTGCTGAAAAAGAAAGAATGAATTCACGGCAACGTTGATTCAATTCAGCCTTGAAATATCAGATTCTGTCACTGCCCCAGCTCAGCATTTTTACCTGAAGCCATGCACGTCACCCAGAAAAAAACATGACATTCCCTGAGTGCGTGACTTGAAATTCCAGGCTCCGATTTGCAGAAGTGGCGAGAGGTGAGAGTTGCAACCATAGTGGCAACTCTGCTCAGAAGGTAAAAATGCCAAATATTGAACATGCAAATACACGTGTATATCTCACAGATCCTAAATAGCTGTAGTTAGGCATCCAAAACCACTGGATACTACATGAGCTTTATTTCTCATGCACCTCAACTCCTCTCACTAATAGAGTTTTCATTTCATAGGATGGGCTTAGAAGAAGCAGTTAATATTTCTGAAGCACTTGGACAATTTTAAGAAGAGTGCTGTAGAACAGCTCAGAATAACAAAAAAGAAAAATCATTCTGGGTTCAGAGAAGGTTTGAATACTGTGCAGTACAGGTGTATGGAATAGCAGACAAGGAGTAAGCAACGAACAGAACACAATATACTGAACAGCCGTTCAGAAAGTAACATCAGCTTTTAGGCGCTGTGACTGAGGCTGGGTCTTCTAGAAGAGGGATACTGAGTTTGGTGCCATAATATGTATGTACAAGGCATACGTACATATGTACAGTGCAATTTTAGCATTTCCTTAACTTTAACAGTCTTAATGATATTTCTCCAAAACAGATTTTTGTATCATAAGTACAGAAGTTATTAACTAGCCATTCTGCAAAGTGTTTCCAGCCTCATGAAAGGCATTTTGTATAAAATCAATAACTTCACTACCAAAAAATAATTAACCCTATTGATTTTGCTTTTTCCTCATAAATAAGCAAAGCTAATAATGGAAACCTGTTGGCCATATGCATGTACTTCCTTGTTATCTTGCATCTACACCATAATTGCAGTAACACTGAGATATTCAATGTTGCATTCAGAGTTTATCTGCTTGGTCTGTGTTTGCCATGTAGGCTAGTCCCTCTCCTCAGGACTAATCTTAATGCTATGGAGTTAACACATTTGTAAGCAAATGAGAGGTTCAGTGATCATCACTAAATCCCAGTAGTGAGATGTCTGCTTGTCTGACAAACTAACCATGTAAAAAGATCAAATTTTCCCTTACACAAAAGTTACATGGTTGATTAATAGCATAAGGCAAAGCACTAAAGCAGCTCATCACAGCCAGTAACTAGAAATAGATAGGCAAAAGCCAAGAGCAGAAATTGTGCATTACCTTGATTCTTTACTCTCCAGCAACAACAGTGCAACTATTGGCAAATTAGTACATTCCACAACCAACCAGTGGTGGTCCAACACCCGCAGCAACCCCCTACTTTGAGTTGCGATCTATTCGGTATTGCAAACAAGCAGCTCTCTCCTGACCATAGTACAAATACACAATTTATAAAGTCAAGCATATTGGCTTATAGGCCGAACAAACTGTCTGAATATTACATTTTCATGTCAAAAAAAAGTAGATAAAACACACTTTGGATGTTTTTAAGCATGATCAGTTTTAAGTATTCTAGAAATAATTACATTAGAAAATCCACATAAATATTTCTATGAGAATAATTTATTTTCACTAATATTTCTCTGTTAGTTGTCCGAGTTGGTCATTACTGCTACAGGAATTTACAGCTAAGCATTACAAATACAAAAACTCATTTCAAGAGTGGTACATCCTTAAAGAAAAGATTTCTAAACTTTTTTCCCCACTTTCCATGCGAAACAGTGTAATTTCTTTGAAAAGCCATGTGAGACCATCTAGCACACGGTGAGATTTTCATTAAGGAATGGAGCAGGGCTGAAGACATCCTACTTTTTAATAAATGGAATGCAAAATGACCGCTTTTTTTTCCAAATTACTATTTAGTTTCTGTCATAAAGAGATACTACTCCTGGACTTTCCTGTTTCATTTTCATTTGTAATCAATACCAACTTTCTTAAAAGACACCACCACCACGTTACAGAAAAGAAATCCTGTTTCTGAACCTGAATTCTTTCCAGAAATGCCCATTTGTCATGGGAAGCGGAAGACACACTTAGCCCAAACATCTGCTGCTGAAGCCAAGCAGCAGCCCGTGTGTGCAGAGGGTTGGTAAACAGCCATGTAACAACAGAGCTTTCTCTTATATAGCCTTAATTTTCCAGGAGTCAGTGATGTAACCACTTCCTGAGGTGACTGCATGGCTACTGATGGACTTTTGTCACAAGCTCCCTTTTAACCCATTTCTAATGCTGGCCTCCTTTCATCTCATAGCAATTAAAGTTCCACAGTGTATTTCTGTTGGGCTCCTTGTTCCATTAATGTTACATTTGATGCTTCGTAATTTCTTCTTGTCTACCCCATTCACAATTTTATCCGCCCTTATCCCCTGTAATCTGTCTTCCTAAGAAAAAGGTAATACCGTGTTTCATCTCTTATGTGGAAGTCACTGCCTATTTCTTATCATTACTGCTATTCTGTCCAATATTCTTTTTCTAATTATCCATGTCAAATGGTATAAAGATTTCTACAACCCTAAGTATTTGAGCATGTTCATAAATGTCAAGTTTCATACAATTGTAATAATTCTGTTTTTTCTTACCTTAGTTTGGAATGCCTGAATCTGCTGTGGTTGTAGAAAAACTGGGCATGAATGGATCTCATTTCTTGGTAAGCAAGTATTTCATAAGAGCTATCATTCAAGCATATTTCAGCATGAAACTTGTATTCCTTACAGTGCCAGGAAATAATCTGACATTGTCTTTCTTCATACACACTTCATCAGTTTCTGTGATTTCCCATTTTAATGGGTTGATTTACATCTCTGACTCAAGGAACCCTGCTGCACAACAGAAATCTCAGCCAGCACTTCTCCCCCTTCAGAGAAAGTAGAGATATGTAGAATCAGCCATTAGCACACAACTGTGGCAGGGAATGTCTCAGGAAGTATGACCTAGAGGGGTTTGGGGTTTTTTAAAGAAAATATATATTTTAAAGCCATTGTTTATGTAAAAGCTTTTTCATAAAACTTGCATGATTAAGATCATTTACTAGTACAGAATTCTACGTGAGTTTTAGAATAAGAATTTACAGATACCAGGAACAATGCCTGAAAAACTATATGATCTTCTAACTTCCTTTGTTGACCTCTGTAGAATTTTTTGCATAAGAGTGTGGCTAATTGATTGCAACTAAATAGAGGAGAGGAATAAAATATCATCTTGAAATGGGGTGATTCCTCTTCTGAGGAATTCCACTAATTCCATTTCTGTGGCTATTGAAGTTAAAGACCTTTAAGATCTATTTTAAAATTAAAATAATTGTTATCATGTATTTATGCACTGCATTGAAATTATGTTTGCTTGGCTTCATTGCTCAACAAAGCTGTCTCCTGGATACATCAGGGGTTGTATCGCTGTTTGTGTTAACAATGGCTCCCATTCTGCAAAGTGATTCATTAGAGCACAGCTACTCAGGTGCATGCAGCTTCACTTCATTTAAAACTGCATGGCCACAGAGTGAAATTGGGTTTTACTAACAATTCACGCTAGCATAGTAAGGCTAACAAAGCTGTCAAATACAGACTGATTCCTGTCCCATTCATGCATTATAAATTGAATCGCTAAAGGTGCTGTAATCTTCATTGCTGGACGGGAGGGAGTGAAGTTAAAGCTAAGGATAGATGCGTTGGCTTCTTGTGCCTGCAGCAAGTAAAACTGTTCAGCAGCAGTGGAAAAGGATATGAGAAATATTTTCAGACATCAGTGGTAACCTAATCAAAACACAAGTGAAAAAAGCAAGGGGAACAATGGGTGATCTTCGGTGATGGTCTGTGATACAAAAGCAGTATGACTAAAAATGAAAGCATTTGCTAGCATGTTCTCCAGACTACGTATTCTCTTTAACACATCTTTTAAGATTATTTTGCATTGCAGAAAACATGGCAGTATACGTGTGATACAGTGAGCAACATCCATTTTTGATGGCGTTACAGAGAAAATGAGACAGGTCTCACAGACCAGTTGTAACCTTCCTACAGCTTTCATGTGTTCTTTAATTGAATTGTTCAGTAGCATTGTCAACGTGATAAATCTGTAATAAGGTATGCTTGAAACAGAATTAATTATGACAGTACTAAAAAAATAGCGATTCAAGAACCTATATTTTGTTATCATTAATAGCAATATTTGAGTAACTACAAGATGCTGTTCTCCTATGTACAAGCTAATATATACACTAACTTGAAAGTAATTACATCAATAGCCCACTTTTTTATTCCAAGCTCTTAGCTTAGTATACAAGAAATCAATACTATTCCAGGAATGAAAAGTTCCTTCTCTGTTACAAGGTGTCTGATTTAGAAAACATACCCTGAGTAGATCCACCTTAACAATGTCTGTTGGAGTAACCAGATGGCTAAGGTACACACTTCCACTCAGAAAATCTGAGTTTCTGTCTACACCACTTAAAGCACGATTCCCTAACTAGACCTACTGGTTTGTGTAGAGGTGTCTGGAAATCCAAAATTCCAAAATCCTGATTCTCTTATTGTGTCTGTTTATTAACTTTGGCAGGAACCTTAGGTTTTGCACCTCAGTTTATTATTCAGTTATAAGGGGCATATATGATTTACTTCACTACACTCTGCAAAATCTTAACAGAAGTTCAGTATCACCTTTGGACATTGAGCTAAAAGTCACTAGAGAAAAGCTGGCCATCTATCACTAGACAGCAATGAGAAAAACAAAACAAAACAAGCTCCAAACCAGAACACACTTGAGCAAGCCTGATGCCATCTACTAGATAGGAGTGGCGGGTTTACCTTCACATATTAATAATTTATAAAAAGCAAGTACAAGTTTACCCCTACGCATGTGTGCGTAGAGACACTAAGCACACGTGTAGAACCCTTGTGACACATGCACAGCATTTCCCTGTGTCTGCCTGAGGTCAGACAGATATTTAAATGCAGGTCTGTCCTTCTCACCATAAAACTGCTCCAGCCCGCCCCAAACCTCTGCTTTCCTGACATGGCACCGACTTGGTGCATATGGAGCACAGCTTTTTTGTTTTAGTGAGATATGCCAAAGTTCAGAGAGGTGACATCCCTCTGGGGCAGGCAGCGTGCTGGCCCGCTGGTGGGCCTCGCTGGAAGGTATGTTTCCTGGAAAGCAACATCGTAGGCAGCACGCTGCACATTTATCTCAGCATATAACCACCAACACAGCAGATGCGCCGCTGTTTCCTGTGAGGTTTCAGTGAGGACACTCATCTTTTTAATTTTTTCCAAAGAAAGAATATTGTCAGAATTTGGGGAAATGCCGCAGAAAATAATTATCCTGAAGCTCATTACTTCAGTAACACAAAACTTCTTGGGAGGTCTTCCTGCACAACGCATCCTTCATGTCAAACGTAAATTGCATTTTGTATGAAAGTTAATCAGAGGCATTTATCAATACTAAAATCTTTTTGAAGTTTAAAATGTTCAAAGTTGAGTCATGCAGGCACTGTAGCCACGTAATAAGTATAAGTTGGCCACAACACCTGAAATCAACTTTGGCTGGTTTCAGAATAGAAATAGAGTAATCAACATTTATATGGTCATTTCTTTGAATATTTCTCATCTTTGAGTGGCTAAAAGAGAATCACTTTTATAGCAATATTATATTCTGTTTTATAAACATACTGACTATCAAAATTATCTTTTATAGGAAACAAAATTACATGCATTTTATAAAAATTTGTAAGTAATAGTTCTTCCTTTACACTTCTGTGGAATCTAAGAACACAAAAGGGTGGTATATTAGATCTGAAGTTACCATGCAGTTTCATTTTTTATCAATAGTATAGACTTGTGATAGTTATTCAATATGCAGGTCACATCTGAATGATGCTAATCTAGTCCTAATGTGCAAATCAGCATTTAGCCACAGCTGCGTTGCACAGAGCATATTATATTCTCTTGCTTTTTAACGTCTGAACTTGCTACACTGTACTCTGCTTTTCAGTTGCCTCTAAGAGTAGGTTGCTTGTTTGATGTGTTTTTATCTAAATTCTGTTTTGAATTCCCAGTGACAGATTGAAAAAGATATAAAAAACAGTGAATTTTGACTTGAGCTTCAGAACTGAAAAAAGGTAGACTTTCTTATTGGATTTGTATATAGAAATTTACTAAAAGAAATCTCAAACATAACAAAATGGTCAGACATTGATTGTGAACAACTTTTGTATATTTCTGCTCTTTCTTGCTATTTCAAAATGTGTTTTGAATCGCATGGCTGGAATATGAGTGCCTTGGAGAAAGCCAGTCTCATTTTTTTCAGCAATATTCTAGTGGGATTTTTTTCAGTAATATTTAGAGAATGGAACCCGTGTTTTCCTGTGGGAGATTTGTGCCTCCCTGCCAGCACAAAACACTGCCAGAGCTTGCCAGGTTCAACTCACCGAGGCTGTACTTTGACATCCATTTATGTCAGTACCGCTACTGAGAAAAAGCAACCATCGTCTCACTTGGATGCTCCTTCCCATCCCTGCAATGCAGAAGCAGCAGACAGGAGGGGACAGGAACCACATCTCCTTTCTCTAGTGACAACAACAAAACACACCACACCTAGAGCTCCTCTGTTACTATGGAGTGCTGCAGAGTCCCACAGACCTAAATGACTTCCCAGGTTTCAGCTAAGAGAGTGTTTCCTGATACTGCGAGTGGTATTTAGCAGCATGGAGTAGGGGACTGGGTGGAAGGACAGATTAAAATTGGTTTTGGCTGCTTGGGAATCTGCTAGGAAAGAGCTAACCAGCATCAGGTTGTGTTCAGTTGGATCTGACATCCATCCCTGTATACTTAGTTTTACAAATAAAGTTTGGACCACGAATGCCTTGAATTTACAGAGGAAAATAAATGTTTTCTAGGTCCTACAAAAACAACACAAATAAGAAAATTAAACAGCAGAAATTAGAAAATAAACAGAAATAAGAAGCTTGCTAAGTACTCCTATATAACTCCATTCCTCTGTGAAAGGGTCAAAAAACTCTTGCAGTGTCTTCCCCAGGTATCAAGCCAGCACAGAAAGCTTGCCTGTGGGTGAGGTCCAGAGAAACATGATGCAAGTTGCAGTTACCCTTGAGTCACCCTCTTGGGCTGGCTGTTGACAGTTAAAGGCCACAATTCCATAGCCAGGGTTTAATAGTATATCGCTTATCTCAAAAGGCCAAAATTTTTTTTTTTTTTTTTTTTTTTTTTTTTTTTTTTTTTTTACAATCACACAAAACCTCAATACCTGCATTTTAGGGTACCCTAAACTCTCACACCCACTTTTGTGTGAGAAGTGGTGTAGGCCTTTGGCAACCACACAAGGTTCCCGTGGCAAAACCCAAAAACTGTTCACCACAGAAAAGTAATGTTACAAAAACACATATTTTCAGCTGCAAAACATTATCGAGCCATGTAACTGCATTAACTTAATGCCCTTTTTTGTGCAATTTCTATTCCACTGACATTCCTTTCTCCTACTCACATTTATCTACCATCTGACACACACCCCCTCTCCTTTCCCCAATACACTTTGCAGGGGCTGAGCTGTGCCCCCTCCCCTTCACACTTCCTTGCCTTAGGTGCCTTCCAACACCTAGTGCTTTACTTCTGCTTGGCTTTTAGCCAGGGTCCTCCTTCCCTTTCCTCCTCAATTAGGTCCTATTGTTCATGAAAGGAAATTTCTCCTGCTGATATTTCTCATTGATTTGCAGTCCTGTGGGCTTTCCTCATTTCCATCCTTCTCAGCTGTAGAGGTTCCCCATCAGAAGCAGCTGCCTCAGATACAAAAGGTATTTTTCCAGAAGCACCTTCGTTTCCAGGTATTTCTAAAGGCTCTGGGCTCACTTTCTCGATGAAGAGCCTAGGCAGTGGTAGGAGCCAAGCACTTTAAGGGCTTGAACTCTTGTGCAAAGACAAGCGGTCGCGGCACCTACCCCTGTAACAAGTGCTTTACAGGCTTTGAAAACACTGTTAAAATAAAGCTGTTTAAAATGAAAGTTCCTCAGAAGTGAAAATAGTTTCTCCTCAGGGGAGATGGATGCAAAGCATTAAAATGGAGGGCAGAAAATGTAACAAAGAGCAGAGAAGTGAAATCTTTGCCCCTTGGCAGTTCTTGCAGTGACACAGGGGGCTGCCAGCAAAGGGACCTTTAGCAACAGCTTCTATTGTCACCTTGAACATCATCTGCCATCAAGTAGGGAGGGGTTCAGTTCTGTTTCTTGCTGTTTCCAACCAAATAGGAAACTGTTTCTAAAAGCAGAATTATAGGTACTTACAGTCATTTCGAAAAGAGGAAAGTGATAAGAACATACCATAGAAAGGAGGCAAATGTTGTTAAACATATAAAGTAACTAGAATCAAAGAGTGACCTTAAAGAGACTAGGGCTAAAAGGGAGATATTTTATGGCTTAGCGCATCTGCTGCTTATCAGTCATCTTCAATTAAGTAGTAAGGTACAAGGGCATTACATATTCATGTATCTTCAATAAAGCATAAGGCATCTGTAACGTAAAAGCAAAAATTGCATATTTATCCTTATGCTTCAGAAACAAAAGATAAATATGAAGATAGGTTATGTAGATATAAATTGTGAAATCTAGGGCACTGTGAAGATATGCATCATTATCTGACACATAAGAATACGGGTGATTTTAGCTATCAATTTATTAATTTCAAAATATTTTTATATTAGTAAAGAAAACACTCAAAAGATTAGACTAGGATACAAAGGCAAACATCATTATGACCAGATTCCCATTAGAAACTGAATTTGTATCCAATCAGTTTGAATTATTTTCCTGCTAAGTACTTTCAAATATCTCAAAAGCAACTTAATAAAACAGTCTAATGCCATGATCTAGAAATGTAATCCTATAGTAAGAAATCCTGAACCAGTGCAAAAGTATTAATTTGCAGAAGAGGCCTCTAATTTTTTCTGTGACAGAAGAACATTTCTATTCTTATTCCAAATGCTGCTGCCAGAAATGATTTGAACATAAATTTGTTTGGTTTATGCAGTAGCTGTGAATGATGGGAAGTGCTTGTCTGCTTTCTCGTCTTTAAGCTCTGGCACAGAACAACCCAATCAAATTCTAAATGTCAAATTATTCATAATTACATTAAATATAGATTAAAGGAATATTTTTTTATGCAGAATTCTTTGTTCTTAAAGTTTACTGATAATTTTAAGTGTTATTAGAAGTATCCTTCAAGTTTTGTGGACCTTTGAAATTCAAGAGACATGAAAAAGAATGAGAGAAGTTGTGGAAATTTTTAAGCCATTGTGTCATACTTTCCAACATTAACTTTGTAAGCCCTGAGCTGAAAAATAGAAAAACTCCACATGGTCTCAGGCTTTCCAATTTTGAACTTCCTCCTGCTTCTGCTTTATTCAAACATCCCGGTTATATAAATGCACTCCCCATGAGATCATTTTAGGAAATCGTCTTCAGAGACAATTTGTGATTTGAAGAATCTTCATCTTTTGTACTCCTTCCTTCCTGAAAATCAGGGGCTTTTACAATGCATGCAAGTTGGAACTTCACAACACTAATGCCTAACATCATTAGTGATTTTTTAAAATCTAGACAGAAACTATAATCACTCTCCCATTGTTAAATACCAGCTGCTAACCATTTCAGAAATCTTCTAGAATCCCCAAAAATCACAGTTTAGTACTTCTGTTTTCATATTAGGTGTTTCCAATATGGGGCTATAAATTCCTAATTCTCCACTCTATTTTATGCTTGAAGAGGGAGGTGAACGTGGGAGGCTGATACTAAAATGCCAAGTTCATTTTTTCATTGTTTATCTTCTGTACAAGACTGATCCTACAAAAAGAGACAGAAAAAAAAAGAACACATCGGGAGGCAAAGGCATATTGTAAGTTACATAAAGATTACTTAATGAAGTAATTATAAGTTTCAGTGAGCAAGTCCCACAGGAAGTCAGCAAAATATCTCAAGCAGAGAAGAAAGCAGTTTTTCTCTTCTCCCAATATGTACTTTTCTTATTAAAAGTACTTATACAGACATACACACATGTAAGAGTTGACCAAATTTGTCATTACATACCAATAGCTGCAGCTCCAGCAATGCAAAGCTACCAAACTAGACAATTATAGACAGTTATGTCTGTGTTTGAATGTCACTCAAGATATAGAGCAGTTGGAAAGCATTAGTGTGTCTTGTAGAGCATTTGAGGAAGTTATTCTCCATGCTTTTCTATTAACAAAGAACTAAACTGGAACAAACAGTGAGAATTTCTCAGAGAAACAAATTTAGACACATTTATACGAAAGCCACATTTATAAGATGGGTAGTCTACCCTTCTGGCAGAGTGGAAGAAAATAAAGATCAAGAATGCATGTTTTGCAGGAACACTTGTCTTTTAAAAGTTAATTTTTTTTTTTTTTTTTTTTTTTTTTTTTTTTTACAGAAGAATGACAAAAACCTCAACTTACTGGTGGGAACACTAATCAATTTGCAAGTAGCATTTCCATCTGTAAATACTGTTTCCTATCAACCCAAAATGACTGAAAGAGACTAGAGAATTAAAAAAGAAGGACTATCTCTTTTGCTGCTTCTGTACATCTACAGCAGTTAACGTATGCAAGCCATTTTACCAACAACAGGGCCTGTGCTGGTTCTGTGAAAGGGCATGTTACATCAAAATTGCAGGTACAAGAGAAGCAAAAGCAAAGCCAAAAATAGATCAGAAGGCAACAAGTATGTCCATAGAAAGGGAAAGCCTAGTAAGCCCATTTGATTTTGCTGGTCTCACATCTATATACATCTTTGATACAATGAGCAAAACAGTAAAGAAATTATGTCCTTTTTTGGGTCCAATTCCTTTCTTGGAAATCTTTTTTATTATTAGAATTTTTAATTTCTAAGAAAATTTACTCTTACAACATCAATTTATAGTTGCCATAGAGTTTTCCTAGTTAGTACTTTTAAAAAAAAATAACAAAAGGAAATAGCGTAAATCTAGTAATCACATAACAGAAGAACAGCAGTGAGGACATTAAGTTACACATGTGAGGACCTCGCTGACCAGATTAAACTTGAAACTATCATTCCTTACCATCATGAAAATGAAAAGTTGACAATAAAGTTAAAATATACACAATCTCAATATAATTAAACCAGAAGTTCCCAAGGATAATGCACTCGCACTGATTTAACTGTCTCGACGAGGGGGACCATGGTGCTCTGAGCCTGGAAGATATTTCTGAAGGTTTCTGGGAAAATACTTCTTTCTGCAGCAAAGACTAAAACCAGCTGAATATTATTTATTCTCATGAGAAAGCATGAATGAGGTTAAAAATCAATGTTGTAAAGGAGTTTTTTTAAGATGGGGGAACTCTTAGGGCTCTGTTGGTTTGGAAAGGTGAATATATACAATTCCACTGAAAAAAAAAAAAAAAAAAAAGAAAAGAAGGGAAATACTGCGAGAACCAGACAATATAGCAGGGAGAAAGGGCTCCTTGGGAACAGGCCAGGGAGAGTCTGAAGTTTTAAGTTGTTTATTCCCACTGGGTTCAGGAAGGGCAGATTTCATCAATTGTCTGTGTAAATACAGGATTGCATTAAATAACATCGCTGGCTTTAGCGTAAGTTTCTATTCCAAACAGAGGGGACCTGGAAAGGCCCCAGATATTAACATGCCACTTGGGCCAGTGGGTGATGCTAGTGCCAGAGTTAGATAAATTTCCAAGGAGATACATTTCAAACTGCTATTCCTAATGAATCAAAGCAGAACTAATCGGAGATCCGATTGCAGAAGTGAAAGATAGCTAGAAATAATTATTAAAAAAATAAATACATTAAAGCAGCTTTAATTTCACAAGAGACCAGAGAAAGAAGTATACTTTTGTTGAAACAACTTCTAAACCTGTCTGGATACTGCTACTACAAAGCTCCTAAATGTAAAGTGACATGAACTAAAGCAAGGAGTACACTGTTATTCCCAACACGACAGCCACAGGGGTGTTACATGAGGATGATTATGCCAGGACGACTCTGCTGGTAAATTTTTCATAGATGCACTAGTAGCCTAAGAGCTAGATATAACCAACGACAACCTGAGCACATTTTGCTGATGCTGACTGAGCTGCTATGGCTGCATTAAAAGGCTTAACACAGCTGAAATGAAAATCCATGAAGTCTGCAATGCAAATTTATAGAAAAAAGAAACATAGAGGCAGATAAAGACCCAGTTACCAAGTGTCAGGGGGTTTCCCTTAGTAAAATGGAGCCATCCTGTTTTCTTTTACACGATGCCATCTGCTCAGTATAAGCGTGATGCTTGGGGGAGAAGCAAACAAAACAGGAACAGCAAACCTGTAGATTGCTACAAATGTAGCGACTGCTAAATTTCACTGTAATGTTGTCTTTAATTTAAAATGATCAGCAGATGGCTTGCACAACCTGTCAGTTACCAACATACTGCTAAGAGCAATGAAAGCTTGCAGCCATTCCTAGACTGGCTCAGAGGACACTATTAAATATTTATCAGTCTTTCCATATCTAAGAACTCATGGAATTTGCTCACATTACGGGAAAAAAAAAAAAAAAACCAACAAACAAAACACAACAAGAACAAAAAACCCAAATGCAATTGCAGAGATCTTTCATTAGTGAGTTTTCCCAGTGCCAATTCTGTGCATAAACACAGACTTTAACATTAGGGAATCTGGCTTGAAGTTTGGGTTGCACTGCTGGAAAACCACATCACACACTGGCACTCAGAAAGAGGCGTGCTGGAAAGAAATTAGAATTCCCAGAGGTCCCACAAAACCAGTGCTTAGAAGAATAAGAATTTCAATCATTTCGTGTATTTTAGGCCTCTGGAATACTGAAGGGTAAATACCCAAAATTCAGATTAGTGTGGCAAATGCAGAAGTACAGCTTCTACTTGTAGGATACTAGGTTTTTATTTTGCCACTGTGCTTTTATTTCCTCCAGTGTTCCTGTGCAGCTGGGCTTCTTCACTTAACAGTTTAACTATTTTCGCCTTTGCTACTTCAATGCAGTCTACATTTTTTTTTTTAAAAGTGTTACTGTCTGCATTCATTGCAACATAGTCCTTGAAAAGCGTAAGATTGAGAACTATAAAAACCATACAAATGCCCACAGTTGATCTGTGATGGTATGACTCTAATAGAGTAAAAACTTGATTTTCCATTAAAGGTACTTAAAAAGTCCCAGAATACTAAAAAAAAATAATCTGATCAGCATAATAATAGTAGGCAGGGTACTTAACCATCTGATTGTAGGATAAGAGAGAAACAAATAACTATACAGGTTGTATAATTTTTTTGTTAAAAAAAAAAATATAGAGGCACTAGATTACAAGTGTATATTTGATATTTATAGCTGACAATCTATTTCACTTGCTCAGAACTACCCAAGGAAAATGTTGACATTTGCCCTGAATCCCTAGTTCTCTGTGAAGGGGGAAATGCGACGCTTCATTTGTGCATTAGATTGTCTAGGTCCTGTACTATATAAAATACAGATTAGAGAAATGTCTATATGTGCCAGCATCATGTTGTAAGTGAAGACTCTTCACTGGAACAGAAAAAAACTCAGAAATTCAACCTTTTACCTGAATACTTTTGATTCAGGTGGTTCACAGAGTATCTGAAATACATCTGTACAAACACAGCGCTGAATTTTAAAGAGGCAATAGGAAGAAAAGCAAATAAAATCCGTAAGAATGAGGGTATCGTCCCCAAAGCCTGGGGTTATATTTGGTCATAGTATATACACTTTCCCAACAGAAAGTCCTCTACTAACAAAATTTCAGTCTTTTTTAAACCTGTACCATGCATTATTTATGGTGTTATCATTTCTTCCTTTTCCCTGTCCAATTAAGTATTCTTGAACTTTACAGTGTAGCACTACATTTTCTGTTGGGTCTTGAAGGATTTTCGTGACTGTGCTCATGAATAAATTCAGGAGCATAAGAAACTGAGGAACTCAACAATTAGGTCATAGGAGATTTTGTTTATGTTTTCCTATGTTTTTCATCATAACACAAACCACCATGTTGGTTCCAAATCAGAGAAATATCCATTTGGGCAGCACAGATAAAATGGGTATAATCTGACATTTGCAGACAATAGCTGGATTTCCACAATGTAATGTGAAATATGTTCCCAAGGCCAAGAATTTCTTGAATATGATTTTGCCTTTGTTGAGCTCCAGTGTGAAGTAACCCATATTCATGAAATCTTGGATATGAATTTTCATCAGCTAGAAGCAAATAGAGCCACTTTTGTCATGCTAAATGGTACCCAGATCCACAGACACTTCACATAAGCTTGGCCATCAGTCAGAAGGTCAACAACTATCCCAGCATCCATCATCTGAACGTGTGCGTGCTCACATACACACCTGAATGAGCTGCAGATTCACTCCCCCACATACAGATAACAGTCAGAAGCAGTATTCATTTTAAAAACACGTTAGAAAGGGAAATGCCAGGGTCTTTTACTTGGTGAGCAATGAAATACAAGAAAATGAGGAAAAACAAATAATACTTTTAAGGACTTGAGAAGGTGTCTGGTCATACTTTGTAGGTATATTACATGGTAATTATAGTTGCATATAAAAAGCAATAGAGCTAAAAAGTACTAAAGAAAATGGAATTTTATTACTTAATGCTGTATTTTCCTGGAGTAGAAATACAGTATTTTTGTTTAGATTTATGTAGGAGGTGCACACTATTATGGGTTATTTCATTAATTTATAAGGAGAAATTTCTAAATGGATTTTGTTTGCTAAGTCTGCATGTCTGAAGTTTAAAACCTGTTCTTCCCTCCCCTCCAATATTGCAAAAAAATAAGTGAAGATAAAAATATAGATTTAGCAACAACATCCCTTCTGTGGCCAACAATTTATTAAGGAGATGGGATTATTTATATTTTCACATTTTAATTGCACCAGAAATAGCTAACAATATCCTATAATTGAAGTGATATAATCCTTGCTAGTAGCTGCAGTCACTACAGTGAGTGTGGAAAGCCATGCTGAAAAATAGTACTTACAGTATTTATTGAACTATGAAGGAAATTTAGGTAATCAAAATTGACTGGTTTTATCCAATAAAATTACTTTGTTTTGCTTGTGGTAACTTAAAAAAGGGCTGAAGTGAATCTTCAGAAATTACTAGGATGTGAAAGGACACTTGCATGTACAGTTTTGACCTCTCCTCTTGCTCTTTGCCCATTAACGTGTCTCGTCTGTTTTTTTTAACATTCCAAAACTTCCAGTAGATTTTAAAAAAAGACATGGATGTGAAACTCATTAAAAACCTTAAAAGGTGGTGGATTAACTTCTAATACACATGCAAAATTTGTCAACATTTGGTATTTAATGTATTCACCCATATCAAAATTCGAATGTTTTTCTCTTTTTTCTATTTTCTTTTCCTATTTTACAAATGTACGCACCCAGTCATAAGGATAGCTGTTTTATATTATATGATCATTGTCCATTATTGCCTCTTAACTTTCACAAATCCACCAAGTCATTTAGAGAGCAGCATGTCATTTTTATATTAGTGTTCAATGTTCATTCAATTTCTAGTTTGCTTCTGCATGTAGACAACAGTACCTGACAGTCGCCCTGCACTATAAATTGGTTTAAAACCTTGATTAAAACATTTCAAATGGCATGTAAGCAAAAATGGAAATATTCATTGGAAGTTAAATTTCAGTATTAGTCAGTTGGAGGGTGAGAAAGGGAGAGAAAAAGTCAATCAACATTGAGTTTTTCCCTAAAAAGAAACTACATCCACAAACAAGGCAACTGGGGTTGGGAGACTAATTTAAAATTAGCCTAGTAGTCTCTTTTGTGCTAGCACAAATATCACTGGCTTTCAGATACCATTATAATGACAGACTAATTTAGAACTGGTTGCAAATATGTGTATTGTATTGCTGGAATAAGTTTATTTTTGAAGCCATGTGAATCTTCAGAAATTACTAGGATGTGAAAGGACTCTTGCGTGTACAGATTTGACCTCTTCTCTTGCTCTTGCCCATTAATGTATCTCATCTGGTCTGTCTTTTAACATTCCAAAGCTTTCAGTAGCTTTCAAAGCTCAACTTTTCTCAAAGAAACCATGCTGCTTTTCCTTTTGCCTCCCACTCTAAACTCTGCACAAGCTTGCTAATAGATTTAAAGATATACTGCTCCAAAATGGTCAAATGGTACCGGACTGAAATTCAAATGTTAATGTTTCATGAACTGCCAGGAAAGGAAACAGCGTCTGTATCTCAGTGGAAATCTGGAATTTCTTGTAAGTGTTTAATCTTGGTTGTCAACAAGATGTTGGGTCATTGACTTGTAAAGCCTTGAAACAAAGATATTTATTTTTAGACATTTTAAATACATATCCTACTATTTCTCCAAGAACCACACTTGCTAACTTCTGTAATTTAAGTTTTAAAAATTGGTAGAAACAAGGTTTTTTCCTAAAAAAAGAGTCACATATTCTTATTATAGCAGAACACTCGTTTCAATGACACTTGGCATCCTTTTTGTAACCCACTTTTTAATTGCCTTGTTCACAAATAACTCGGGTCACTTCAAGAAAAAGCCAAAAGGAAGTCTGTTTCATGTCCATTCCTGAACAGTATCTAAAGCTATAAAATCAACGCAGAACATACTAAGAGCAGGATTATACAGTCTGAATACTTAGAAGCTTTGAGAACTTCAGATGTAGATATGGACTTCATTGCCTAACGTCAGGTGTCAGAGAGAAAAGACTGATATCTACATTTTTGAAGATTCATAGTGCTGAGAGGGAAGGGAATGAGGTACACACTGGGGGCCCCCAGGACCTTGAATAAGTACTCAGATCCAGCATGAAATCAAAATAAATACATGTTTGTGTACAAGCAGCAATACAGAAGCAGAAAACACACAAATACTATATTTTTTTATGTACCAATATTCTGCAGAGAAATATATATGCACATGAACACTGACAACTTTAACCTAACTAATATGAGTCCTGTATCCAAAACTAGATCTCCTTTTTCCTACTGAAATACAACTAATAGTTTAACATGTACT
Organism: Chroicocephalus ridibundus; assembly: GCF_963924245.1. Taxonomy (NCBI): domain Eukaryota; kingdom Metazoa; phylum Chordata; class Aves; order Charadriiformes; family Laridae; genus Chroicocephalus; species Chroicocephalus ridibundus. Next base: position 17,628,989 of record NC_086289.1, read on the forward strand.
ACATAGATATACATCACTTGACAAATAGGTCATTATATTGTTAAATTTCCATATGAAAACAAAGGAGATGAGAAACTTTCAAAGCACCTTTTCCTTTGCTTTTCTAACTGGCATTATCTGTTCAGATCATGATAGGTAAAGTGAAAGAAAATGAAACTTCTGAAATTAAGTTACTCTTTACCTTTGTAGCTGTCCCCACAACAATCTGTCATCCAGGAGCATCATTAACACCAGACATGTTGCACCGACAGAAGACATTGTTTATTGCATGGGAAGATAAAAGATTTTAATTAAACCATTTAAGCACACTAACAAATATAATAGCATCCCAGAAAGGCAAGGGATGTTGGGGTGTGGGGGAGGGAGTATTATATTTACAGACTGTCTTTCAAATTTCCAAATTGCAGGGGAGGGGGGAAGGAGATGCTTAAATCATATATCCTTAACCTCTTTGTAGCCAGTCCAAGAAAATTTCTAAAGCTCTTTGCGTCCCTGGTAAGCATTGATTAGTACTGTACTAATCTTTGTCTTTGCCCCTTCAAGAGGTAGCTCTCACAATTCAGAGCTGCCCTAGCTATAAAGCACTAAGCAGCGCTCTGCACAGCGCCACAGAGCAGGAGGGAGGTCGCCGCTCCATGCTACACACATCTCCCACCACATCTTAGAAGTCCTCAACCACACTCACCACACCGTGACCCAACACAGATGAGGTTCATGCTTTGAATGAAGATATCTGCTGACATAAACAACTAAACATGACTTCATCCAGTGGCAGAAATGCTTCCTCTGTTTGAGCCACTGCCACATGCAGTATCAGCAGCTGGTCTCTCCAACACAAAACAGTCAGGAAGGACGCGTTCTTACAACATAGATGTAGCATGTACACTTCACAGTAAAGGATCTTCATGGTATTGAATCTTCATAATACTGCTGCTTACCTAAATTACTACCACTGTACATGGTGTTCCTCTCCTACTTGCAGTGACCTGCCAGCACCTTAAAGTCTATCTTTTTTCAGCCATTGATATGCAGCAGTCATGATCTTGCTGATGGACTCAGTGATTACCAACTATTAGTGATGTTGCTTACTGTGGCTGAGGTAACACGATTCAAGCAAATTAACTGCTCATTTTCAAGATGCCTACAGATATATACGCGCATCATTTTCATGACTGTATGATTATAGAGTATCTATACCAGATAGCTATAACCATTGTGATTATTAAAGTGAAGCTAAACAGCAGAACTAAAGCAATGCCTCAAGAATACAAACCAGTATCAAAGAAGGTACAGAAAATCTATCTCACTATACAGGGGGTACTTTCAAAGTTAAGTAGCTCAACAGATTTCTGGGTGGGCATATGAAATTGTTACTTCAATGTAAATGTGCAAGAAGCTTATGATATGGTTTATTTCCAAACAGAAAGTGGCCAGCCATGGGAGCGTTTGGAGCTGCCAGGCATGTATAAAGTCACATTTGGTTTCTGAATTCAGCAAGGGCATTTATTCTTATCATTAAGATTAGCCACTTCTAGTTCACTTGATGAAATATAAAGTGCTTCCAATTAGGCACATGATCTTTCTTAATCTTTCAAGAATACTCTCATGTATAGGTTTTGCTTTTAGGATTGCTGTTGCAGTTTTAAGATTGCTGACCGCTTCTGCCGTAGTATTTGCTCTGAGAGGTGAAACTATTCTCACACCCCTTCCGTACAGCCTTTTCAGGCTCAGCTGTTTCCCAGCGCTTCTTGTTATAATTAGTGTTTTTGTCCAGATGCAGGAAAGCGGAAGGCAGCTCCTTCTGCAGTCAGTGTCAGCAGGGAGCACTTCTGCACGGTTCCCAGGCCCTTGGCCAGCAGGGGACAGCTGAAGGCCCAAAGTCCCTCACTTTCTGGAATTCTCTAAGAATGATCCCATTGCGCCCAACATGCTGAGACACCTGCAGAGTCTCTCTATTCAATTATTTGTCCTGTATAGCAGCATTTAAGTAGGATTATGACTTAACTTTCCCCAAGTAACAAGGGTCCTTGCCAGTCTCACCTATCAGTGACACAAGAATTGATTCCTGCTGTGCTATTTCCTGCTGTCATTTTCAGCCTCCCTCATCAGAGCAGGATGGAAAACCTTAATACCCAGAGAATAGAGAGAACTTTTGTTTTTCAATCCAGTGCACAGAGCATCTTCCACTGAGAGCCTCTGCCATTGTTTCAAGACAGTACTCTTCCTACAAAATCAATATTCAAATACTGGAAATGCCACCACTACAATTTTAGCTTCTGCCTCCCACCGTTTCCTCAGTAAGCAAATTAGATTAACTGAAGGGACAGTTTCAAACCTGGTTAAAGGGTCGATCCTCCCCCCTTCTACCTTTGCCACGTGTTCCCATTATACACACACACACTTTTGCTAGCACTAGCTGTCACTTGGCTACAAAGGTGGTGCATCAAGGTTTTATCCAGATGGACACTTTTTGGTATGGTTATTTTTCAGCCAGACCACTTCCACTAATCCAGCTCACCGCACACCTGCTGGTGACAGCATGGAGGAGGTAGAGGAAGCACAGTGCCCAGAGAAGACACATCTCCAGGAGGTTTAAAGCAGCTGTGAAAAACACAGCTTCAGTGAGAGTTTTCACACAAACCGACAACTAAAGAGGTTGCTGCCAGGGACACAGATGGGTCTCCTCACCAACAATTTTCTTCCACCCAGCCCCCCGCCCCTTTCTAGCCATAAGCGTTCCTTGGTTCAATGCCCTTGTTTCATTTGCAGCTGATTCAACTCACAAAAGGGTCAGAGAAGCACCAGAGTCAGCACAGGGATGGCAGGCATTCCTCTGTGACAGGAGTCGAGGGAGAAGGGAGGGAAGAGGACCAGCGTTTTGGCAGCCAAAAGCCACTAGGACATGTGGGCCATTTGTCCTGCATCTGGACAAAAACATGGAGCTTCCCCCCAGCCCTGCCTGGTGGCACCTTGCTGGCATCAGGGACTGAGCATCAGAAGGGCTCCATGCTAGCCACATTTTATCAAACACCCACCCAGAAATAGGACGTGAGGTAATTAAAATAAAACTTGCTCAGGTTATGTGGGGGCAAGAGACTCCGTCAGAGGTAGGGAGGATCCTGGAAGAGGCCTTGTACTCCCGCCTCAGCAAGCGCCTGGTGCACAGGCCATGGCAGAGAGGTCTGCTCACTTAAGGATATGCCAGGTAGAAAAAACAGATTGTTTAGGTCAGAAAAGATAAACTAGAAAGAAACTGCATGTAACCACGGGGCCAAGGGAGAATCTTGTTTTCACAACAGCATTGTTTTAATAAGCTAGACACAGAGGGGCACCGCTTGACTCAAATCACCTGCATGCAATTATTGGAAGGGGACGCAGGTAGCTGGAAGCAGCAGCTGGGCTCAGATATGGTTCAGCCCTGTCAGAGGGCAAGATTATTAAAAGAACCTGACAGTGTAACTCCTGTTAGATGTCACTATTAAAGTGCATCCAGAACTGGTCAACAGCCTAGTGCACTCCCACCTTGGGCTGAGCCCTAAGGAAAGGTCAATTCCTAAAGCACCAGTTCTGCTTCCAGCAGAGCCCCATTCTGAGGACATTTCTGCAGCGTGTCCTGTTCCTTGGAGATCACAGTTCACTGGTATCTTGACTACAGACTAGAAATATTTTCCAGGCCGTTAATTCTTAGATGTGGCCAAAAATGGAACTTTGACACTTCAATATTTCCTTTTGTTCTGAATCAGAATGAACAGTTGCAAGTTTCCCATAAAAGTAAAAATAAAATGGTTTTGGAATCACTAACACAATAGCATTGACATGCCTCATTTGGGCCTTTTACCTTATATTACAAACATCAACATAAATTAATTTAATTTTGCCAAAATTTTTTATACATTCTTAATCATTGATGAAGAGAAAGGAGTTCTGAAAAACAATCTGTTTTAATTGATGGAGCATATTTAGAGATAAATGGTTCTGCTGGAAGACTTTCAGCTGGCCCTTCTGAATTCTCTTTTCTCAAAAAAATAATAGTCAGGCTTTGTAATCTTGCAGCCCACATCAGCAGCACATTCTGCTGGTTTTTTCCTGAGGCTAAATTTCTAGTGGTCATAGTTGTTATTTCTGTATGTAGTGACTTGTTTCGTTTTTCAAACACTAAAGCCCATTTTAATTTGCTTAAGCACATAGCAGTGCATCATTATAAAGATGTGGGAAGTGGTTTTATTTTCTGTGTTACGGTAAGCGTCCTTTCAATAAGGACATGCAAATATAGAGCTCAGCCCACAGAGCATTACACCGTCAGTGAGAAAGACAGTATAATTTTTGAAAGAACCTTGGAAACCTCTTATCTCTCCATCAGGTCAGCCTAAGACTAATGGGGACACCCACGTTCTAGCAAAAATAACATGAACTTTTCCATTGCATGTGCTAAAAAGACAGATTTATGTTGCAGAACATAAATGTCTCAGACCAAGGCTAATTCTGCAGCCAGCTTTCAGGGAGGGAACCATTCATTCAGCATGTGAGATTGAATATGGCAGGTTTAAAAAAAAGTTTTAGACAGCCAAGTGTGAGCAAGCAGCTCCTGGGGTATAAAACGGTCTGGAAACCCCGGGTCATAAACAAATAAATCATAGGCAAACCCACTCATAACATATATGAGAACAAAGCATCAACTAGTTTAATCTTTCATTGGAGCTCTTTCAAAGTAAAACTGGTTAACCTTAAATGTGTGCACTTTAGGTATTAATGCAAAAGGCAGTTCCCTCAAACTAATGTATGTAAACCACAGGGATTCACTGAGCTACTACTGCAGGAAAATATCTTTCTCTCAAAGCAAAAACAAGTTTCTAACATCTCAACAGTTAAATAAGTGTGGCAGGGTATGTAGTGCAGACTCCTCAGCCTTGGACTTCTGGCAAAACCATACAGTGCATCAACGCATATAAAACCTAATCAAATAATTCATAAAAAAAACTTGGTTTTCACTTGAAATGATAGAGTAGCAATATTACAAACAGATCTCCATCAATGGTGCTAAAGTAATCCTAACTTTCTTAAAAGATATAAAATACTCTATGCTCTTTCCGGGACGTTATAGATCTAGATCTCAAACTCCCATAACACGCTGAACGCAGCTTTTAGTAAAACAACATCAGATGAGCAGTTTTGTTTAACTAAAACCATGCCTGAGGACAAAATAGCAGCAGCACTTCCTGATAGCTGACAAATCCACAGTGGACCAAGAAACCCATCCCCAACGGTCCTATTTACACCAAGCATTTCCCGAATATATTCCCTTGCTACTAACACCGCTCCCACCACAACTTCATTTGTACTATGTGAGGTCTTATATAAGCCAAATGCAGAGACGGCTGCTGTGAAATCTTACAGATATCATATCCATCAACAGTTCTGGCACTACTAGCAGGACTTATGCGTTCACTTATTTGGAACAGCACCAGTGTCCAAGCAGCAGGGAGAAGCCCCAGTGAATAGAGACAAAGCCAGAGCGACTCTGCACATAGCAATTGGCCTCGTGTCATTGCAACCGCTCCCACACTCAGATCTGAAAGGTCAGAAGTATGTTAGAACTGTTAAGCGCCCGCAGTGGATTACCAGCTTCAGGACAGATAAATCTGCATCCCCAGCTCTGGCTGGCACAACTGTTAACAACTAATCTTGTCCTTACAGAGCAGCTCTGCAACAAACAGGATTGCTGCTTACCTCTGCTCTCACGTTAAAGCAATGGGCTCGCCTATCTGAAATGACAGCAGCTGTTTCTTATACCACTTCTATAACTGTGACTTTAGTTTCATTCCAGAATATCAACATTTGTGTTCAACAAATACGATTCAATGTGTTTTGAAAGTAACCAAAATGGAATGATAGAGGCAGGCAGCATAGCATGATTCACCTCAGCCTTGAAACTGCATAAAGCTATGTTTCACTAGAATTATGCTACCAACATTTTTTACCTCTGAGATATTCACAACAGTTATTATGAACTGAGGAGACTGTAAAATAAATATTTACAAACAAAAATCAGCCAATATAGTTTGACAATTCTTGCCACAAACTGCCAACCCTGAAAAAAATAAACTATGATTTTTATATCCCTCCCCCCCCGCCCCCCCTTATTTTTGCCCATTTCTAATTACACTTTCACTAAAGCACGTTCCCTTAAGATTTGTCTGTCTTCACCCAGCCTTCTGTTGCTGATCTCTTTCATTTTATTGTCTGGAAGATAGTTTTGAATGGTGCTTTTAAATTTGCCCACATTCATTTTAAATTGCATCACTTGACTATGAATATGGCACCCCAAAGCCATATTTTTAAATAATTTAAAAAATAATTACTATTTCATTTTTGCATAACTTTGTTTCCCCTCCCCCCCCTTTATTACTAATTTATCCATTATGTATATAGTAGCAGTGGAGGCAAAGCTAAATTAAAGCCTCATTGGGGTAGGTATCACACAGAGTATTATCAATGGTTTTTCTTCAAAGACACTAAAATTGGACTAAGCTAGACAAAATGTGGAAGAAAATAGAAAAGAAAAATATTTTTTTTAAATGCTATTTGAATAAAATTATGAATGGGAAACATAGGTATCAACCATGACTCAGCAAAACAGCTAAGCACAGACCCCAGGAAATGAACATATCCTCTTGCCTTCGGTGGGAATGATTTAAGCACATGCCTGTGTGCTCTGTTGATTCAGACCCTGCATGTCTTGCCTGAATTGATCTCAGTTTTGGCCATGAAGTCCTGCTTCCCCTCCCAGAGAAGCTTATGCTTATGAGTAATGCCATACCTGAGACACGCATCACAGCTCGGAAGCCTGACTTCTCCTGGTTCTTCATAACAGGTCTAAAATTGGTAGCTGCCAAACAATTTCCTCAGTGACCCAGCCAAGATTCTTTAACCCTTATCCTCAGGTTTTTGGATGAAAATATTTTAATCCAAATGCCCCTTCCAACCTTTTCCTCTCTAATGAAACTGCTCATCAGGATGACACTTCTCTAGCAGGAGTCCACGCATCCATAAAGGCAAACAGACACCACCACCTCGCTTCCCATGAGTGAGATATTAACTAAAAGGAGCAAGATTTAATTTGAAAGGCTCTCTAATGCAAAGAAGCGGGATGTGAATTAGGCTGAAGTACAGGGAATTGCAATTTCAGTATGTAATATAGTTACAACCTGATAATCTGCTATGCAAACTGCTCTCACTTATAAAGCCACTTTGCACACAAAGTGCTGTTGCTACCACTAGATGTCAGTTTTACACACTTTAAAAATGGATAAATACGTTAAAAATAGTAATTCTCCATTCACAATAAAAACCTATTTCTTTATGATGCCATTATTTCCGGATTGACCTTTGATTTTAAGGATTCCACATTTTATTTACCACCTTCTCTTCTGCTTTTCTGCCCCTGTGGGGCACAGTTCTCCTTTATCTAAGAAAAAGCCCTAAAAAATTTCCACTATGTATTTATTCCATGATTTACTGAGTCCGAGACAATGACAGTTTTTGCCAGATATCACTATCAAAAGTCTATAGCTCAGGTTGTATTTCTAGAGGACAGCACTGAGATCTTATTTTTATTCCATAGGGATATCTTTATATTCCATAAAAACATTTTTACTAAGAAATGCCGTATTTTCTCCAACTAATTACAGATAGTCTACTATGCCAGTCAATAGAGGATATCTTAACATGTATTATTCCAATTCTATGATTGTTCAGATTTATTTTTTTTTTACTCACATTGACTGCCTAAATGTAGATAATTTTTATTTACACACCAAATTTCTGTCTCTCGGAAATGAAAAGTGTAGCTGTAGATTCATCCTAATCCTGGCTTCTTGCATGTCTTTTTGTCAATACCAAACAGATTCCATAAACATAAACAGGTCTTAACATAAAGAAGTCGATCATACTGAATACAGAGCTTTTGTAATATATTATGGATTTACTTTGCCATAACAACATGAAATCGCTTTACATCAAGTAAATCTGGATCTTTACTTCCCCCCAAAAAACCTGAAGAAAATTAGGAGGAAGTCACACTCATTATACCATAAAATATTCAAATATATATAAAAAGGTATTTTTTATATATATATAAATATATACACACAGACACACACAAAAAGCAACAAATTCATTTGACAGCAAACCTCTCCAAACTGGTCCATGCTCAGAACTGGCAATGTTACAGAATGTAACTCAGCATTATTTTAAAGTAATGACAAGACTGTCACCTTACATGCAGCTTTACTGTTCAGATATTGACAGCTTACCCTGCAGCACAGTATGTTTGTTTATCAAAGTCAAGGGAATCCCCTCATCCTCATTCACATCAAAATTTGACCTTTTCAGACTCTTACTGATCCTTCAGAGCTCTCCTGGATTGTTCAGGTATTTTATTTGTACCTGCAGCCACAACCATCTTATACAGGTGCTTAGATACAAGGAGGGGCTGAAAAGGAACGAAGGGGAAAGAAATGTGCTTATATGAACTTCAAAATATAGTTGAAAGGACTACATCATACAATCAACTATATTAACAACCTTCCTCAAAGACATCTAAAAACTTTTTTGAGGCAATTACTAAATTAAAATATCCCTTAGCACAACCTCAGCTAGGAACTGTGAAAGCATGACAAAATAATCTCCAAAGCAAGCCTGGAGGCCAAAAAACATCAGGTCCTATAACATCCAACAGCTGCATTTGTGACTCAGAAGCCTTCCTTAGAGAAGTGCTAAACCTGGGGCAGGTGAAGCTGCCATATATGCTACATGCTGTGTTACAACATTTTGTCCCATCTAAGAGCCACGTTCCCTTTACCTTCCTATTACACTCAGTTTCCTCCAAACCAGACTCCATTTGCATGCTGACAACCCCTTATATCCACCTACCAGTCATCCCCTACATGTCCCCAAGTCTTCAAAATGCCATCAGTCCCACCCAGCCATGGCATGTAAGCCACATGCACACGTGCTGGCCATTTGCGAAGCACATGCACAGAACCAGAGCACCTCAGACATGCCAGCTCACCGTGTGTGTTCTGCACAGTCCACAAGCATGAGTCAGCCTAAACTTTTCCAGACAAAAACGCATAAAACCTACTTACAGGTCTGCAGCTCCAGATCATACAGAGATTTAGGTTCTCTTTGCTTTTGATGTAAGGCTTCCCCTTCCTCAGCACCCATGCTGGCAAGCACCTACAGCAGGATAGGCTCAGATCCAAGACATGCCTCTGCAAGTAAAGGAGCGGGAGACACACCTCAAACACTTGCACCACTCCAGCATTTCTCCCCTTCCACAATGCTACCTGCAGAACAAAGCTGGTCGGCTTGATTTGCAAGCTAAGAGTTTTGGTTATGCTTAGCTACTGAGAAAGTTGGTGTCAGGTGAATGAAGCAGCCAGTAGAAAAGAGGAAATCAATAGTGGGTTTGAAGAGAACATAGTTTTTATATGCTTTCTAAATTGCGCTCTAACATGAAACTGTAAATACAAAAAACCCAAACACTCCAGTCTGTCCCTTTAGTTCCTCATTGTATATTTGGCAACTCAAATCCCTCCAGGAAAGAAACTACTTTAACTTCTTCTTTATCACACATATTCATTTGCAATATATTCCATTCATGCCAATATGAATCACTAACAATGTATATCATAAGCAACAACAGGAGCAATGGATAATTAAAACCTGGAAGAATTAGTCATCTTCTTACAGAAGCTACCATGTAATTTCAAAAATGTTGAGTTTGCAAGATATTTTTATGCTCTTTCCTATGATCAGGATTTTGTTGCAGCAGCAGCTCTTAATTTCAATCAATGCTGCAATTTACTAGGAAAAAAAAAAGAAAAGAAAAAACAACAACATACAGAGTAAGAAAAGACAGCTTTCAGCTGGACCAATAGATGCCGATCTCCTCAAACTTCAGGGAGGCTCATAGCTTAATCCCTTTATTGAAGGTTTTTCAGGAAAAAAAAAAAGAAAAAAGGAATCAAATTAAAACTTTCTGTATAAAACATTCACCAGTATAAGAAGTGCTTAAATCCATAGCTTCCTCCTCTACCAAGCTCAATTGCTAGTTTAAAAAAGCACTTGATCTGACCATACACACAGCACTTGCCTGTGTGGAAAGAGCTACTTACGGCAGAGCACTGCTTGAGCAGCACATTCCAGCAAACATAGCTTGGAAGGGCACAAAGAATTACACAAGCCATTTGGCTGCAATCACCAAGTAATTATACCTCAGCAATCTTAATACACACAAATAAAAAATCTATTTTGCAGAAAAAAAGAGAGCGAACGAGACTCAAATCCTTACAACAAAAAGCATAGCTGCTTCCTCCACTTATTTAGAAGGTGCAATAATAGGGGAGGAAATGGCCCTAATATTGATGGTCATTGATCTGCAGAGGCAATTTGGTGAGTCATCATTACAGCTGACAAAGTCTGAACGAGCCCAGATGGGCCTGTGTGTCAATCAGGCAGCTCAATATAGTTTTAAATTTCCTTGGGAATTTGGTGATCTGCTAGATCATCTGCTTATTACCATATACTCTGCATGTAGATATGCAGCTGCTTTTTGTTACAGTATAATTACAGGCTAAGTATTAAATGCAGGGTGTTCTCTAGTGTCTGAAATGGCATATTTTCACAACAAATATATCAAAGAAATGCAGAGATTCACTTGAATTTAAATATAGACTGAGGAAATATGTATTCTCTGAGATCTTAAATGTTTTCCACTTGTTCTCCTTGTCTCACACACTTATTATTAATGTCTCATTTTGTATGCTTGATACAAACTCATCTATCATGCTGATGAGGTGGTGAGACAAAATGGTTTGGAATGGGACTGATGGCTGGGGGGTTATTCAGAAAACCAGATAGAGCTAGGCAAACATCAATCATATTACAATGAACTCAGTGTCACTGAAGTCACCGGAAAGTAGTCATTTCAGAGATTTCACATCCATTATAGGTGTGTGTAGGAAGTCTCAGGAAAGAAGCAAATTCATTTCCTTTGCCTGACACAAAAGTAGAAGGAGGGTTAGAATTGCATCTGTTAAACGCACGTTTTCAGCCTGACCTATCCCCTGTTGAAATGTATGCTGAGAAATAGAGCATTTTAGTATTAGCAGGTTTCTGGATTGAATCCCTGCAATTACACACTTGATCTGGGTATAATCCAGAGATTTCACTGGAAATATTGCACTAAAAGAGAATCAAGAGAATCCATAGATTTAAAAAAAAAAAAAAAAAGAAAGAAAAAAAAGGTTTAATTTAGACTAGTTTAAAACTCTGACTTAAGAAGTTCAGCCACAAGCTGTGTACTAGCTTGAACATCAGAAGTACTTCTGCTGCTTTAGTGCGGTGCATGGACTCTGGCACATTGAGGTGAAAGGTATATGGAGCTAACACCAACTGTAGAAATGATTTGGATAAACTGTTTCCAGTATAGTGCAGCACTATAATGGGTGCTGTATGTGCCAAGGTGGCAAACTAAAAATTCTATTTCTTTTTCATTCCCAGTGTTTCATAGGTTGAGGAGTCACACAGAAGTCTAGCACAACAGGTAAAACTGGGACTTAATAGTCTCCCAATCATTGTTAAAGTAATCTTCCATTCAGACAATTGTTGTACTAATCCGTTGATTTCAGAAAAAAACCCAAAGAAATTCTGTGGTGGAGCTAGCGAGAGACTATCTAAAATAGCTTGCTTATCGCTTCTTTGAATGATTCATTAACTAGCATAATTTAATCTGCCGCATGCCTGGTTAAATTCCAGTTTAACAATGTAGTGTGTGCTACCAGCTTTCCAGAAATGTTACAACAGGCCAGTAATAAAAAGTTAAGCATTAACCAAGATGAGACAACAACGTAGCTACAAAACTAAAAAATATTTTTTAGGGTTTTGCTTAGCTCACTATGAAAAATGTCATGACATGCAATTCACTTAATGGATTGGTCTTGATTAAATTGATCTATATCTAAAATACAAAACCTGTTTTCTCTCTTTTCAGAATGTATCAGATTATGAGCTGAGCCGATTCAAAACAATGCACCAGCTGTAAGTTTCTCATTATTTTCTGCTTCCCCATTAAATGACTAATACTCTGTTGTACTCTGACAGTTTCTCTGTTAATAAATAAGGAAAAATGAGAACTGAAACCTCCTGCTCATGTGAAGGGCATTAATTGATGGGGGGTGGAACTTCCTCAGGATTAGGACCCTGGAAGGTTTACAAAAACTGTGCTTCAGATCAGCTGACAAGAAAGTCTGTTCTGCACCAGCTGCTGGGTGATACTCTTCCTCAGAATGGACAGGGACAACCTTAATATTAGGAAAAGTACAAGTTCAACTTCTTCCAGAATACAAAAGCTCTTTACTTGTGTAGTATATGAGGTCAAATTTTCAGAATTGGTTCATCTGCTGCTTAGCAACCAATTTAAGTGATCTGATTAACAAAGTGCTATGTTGAAAGTAATTTAAATAGAATTTGGAGTACTGAATAAGCAAATTCGGGTATAACAGTTAGGAAATGCCTTCATGTAATTTGTGACAAATCAAGTTCATTTAGAAGGATATCCCTAATGTTAAAGTATATTAATTCTCTTGTATTACTGCACAGAAATAATATTAGGGAGTTTTCTCTATGAGCCAATGAAACCAAGTGGTTTGTGAAACCTAGTGGTTGTCATTATTCCATGTAGCATATTTTTTCCCGAGCTGGGAAAACATTGTATCTAGTTACAAAACCAGAATTGTTTTTTGAATCCCATTCTATTGGTAAGAAACTGGAGGAACTTGGAGGGATTTTTACCTGTTAAAATCCTACTCCTATTGATAAGAATTTGATGAGATCATAAGTTATCGTTCTTCTGGGTTTGTTCTGATAATTAACTAGGTGAGTAAGGAAAATATCAAAGGACTTTCTTGCAAAGTAATTAAGTCTAATGGGACAACGTTTTGAGAGAAAATGTAGAGAGCATGAATGCAAAGTTACCCTCTATTTCTGTGATATACGTGAATCTGATCTACTACAATATCGGGGCAAGCAGAAATCTACTGAACTGGGGCCAAGAGTTGTGCTTCTACTGATGTGGGTTATTCAAGCTTTGGATTCTGAAACCGTATATTGGAATAACAAAGGTGTTCTGAAATATGAATTCTTTTGCCAAGTACAAAACAAAAGACCAGAGATGACCAAGATGAAAGTAATAAAACTCCTGAAATGCACAGTGTGGATGTCACGTCCTTAGCACCAAGTTTCACTCTAAAATCTGTTGCTCTAACATCTTACTGCTTGCTATCGCAAAAATTACCTGATTTTCTAGCACTCCAACAGTTTGCATGTTTTCACTAGGAAAGGCCTACATTGATCCACCTAAACCAGATGAACAGGCCTGTTCCTACAGCAGGTAATCCCCAATGGATCAAAACACTAAGGATAGATAAACAGAAAAATACTAATCACCACACAAGGTGAAAGCAAAGTTCTGTGTTTCTCCTGGCAGTGGCCAGTGCTTCAGGTCTCTGCCTGTTACGAAAGTTTCTTCATGGGGCTTCATTAGACAGAAGCTGGGTCCCCTGACATGCCACCATCAAAAGCTCTTTGCCTTTTCCATTCTAGTTCTCATTAGTGCAACACTTGAAGTTCTTCCTTTCTGTAAGAAAGATTCTGAGTCTAGAAGTGTGTAAATGCTCTGTGAACTAAAACACACAGTTATTCTACATTCTGCTATGAAATCCCGTCACAAATGTACCAGGAGCAATCTGCAGTCATGCAGGGGTATAATTCCCCGACTTCTGCACCAAATTCCTCCACTAACTCAATGGAAGGTGCTTTTCCCTGTAGTCAATCCTATACCTATTCTCTAAGGGGGAAAAGATAACAGGTAGAAAAAAGACAAAATGTTTTCTCTGGGAAGAGATTATGATAGTAATTCTGTTTTAATACCGCGAAATAAAATTTTTTTGCACTACACTTTTCATGAAGGCTCTTATTATATTCTGTTATTTCAATTAGCATTGGCTTTGATGGCCTAATGACAGCCTGATGTAAACTAGTTCTCATCAACACTTAAAGCCACAGGTCTACCTAAATTGCTTCTGAGCACCTACTGAATATAGAAGTGAAATTATCAAGGTGCAATCTCTACTAGTGTCCTATCCTATCCCTGAAATGCAATAATGAAAGATTCCTTCCCCACTTCCCAAAACAATAACAGAAGAGAGGTGCTGCTTTCAAACACGGGACAGCAGAGTACTGAGGCACTAGTCCAAACCCTCTCTGGAGCTGGCTGCCAGGGTTGTGCAATAAACTGCTCTCACGGGTTTATATGTTTTCAACAGTCCTGACATCATGTTGAAATCTTGAACTTTGCTTAAAGCCCTTCCTCCTGCAGAAGCCCCATCGTAACTTTCATTCCACACAGCAGACTCGGTTGATACACCTGCACCCTGAAAGTCTGGGGTAACCCAAAACACCAAACAAGTTTGCTCTCAAGAATGGCAGTACAACAGCACTTTCCAGATATTTCCCATTGGAGAAGTCTCAAACATCCCACTGACTACAGTCATGGGCTCATTTATTCAGTGTTAAAATTTATCCCAGGAAGAACACTATATAGCGTATCACCCTACATTCAGGAGTACTCTTTAAGAGAGTGCAGATATTAAAATTAACCTCATACCACAGATGTTTCAGAATACTGGAACTTGAGTGCTTTCCAAACACGCTGTCTTGCTATCTTTACTTAATATTTTAATAAGCAGTGCAAATAAGATTGGTATTTACAACTGTATTCAGCAAAACTGGCATATAAGCTATAACTCACTTATAAACATCCATAATCTAGAAGCACATCTTGAGAAAGAAATGTAATTACAGCTTAATCACCTCAGTGTAGATAGTCCAAGACTTATAGCATCGGATGTTTACGCAGAAGCTGTTTCACAATGCTTTCAGCTTACTCAAGTTTCACTTTCCCAGGGACCGTGAAATTAAAAGGCCTTCTTTATAGCTAATGTGATTAGAAATTCATCCCAAATCAAACTCAGAATAAATTTTGCTCTCAACTCATGATCTCTGGGGACAGTTTTCCAAAATCAGGACTGGAATCTTTCATCACAAAACCAGTGCTCTCTATCACATGTGCAAATTCAGAAGCCTGTTCTGGCTGTGTCGGATTGTTCAGTAAATGAGAAATCTTCACCTGCAAATCAGGTATGAGATGTCAAGTCTTGAGTTTACCATTTGTATATAGCAACATGCCGGTACGGAAGATCCTGGATACTAAGCGAACTGTGATAAGGAACACATAATTATGGTGTAGGCAGCATTTAATCTTTTCTTGAAATAAACATCTACCAATTTTCACTGTTGTGAAAAATGTTACTAGTTTATTTTACTAGGATTTTATAGTAGATGCAGAAAAAATTGCTATTCATAAATCAAGTAAGGGTTCTGTAATTAAGATTGATTTCTAGATTAGTTTCTAACATCTTTCTTTTTTTAATTGGTCATAATTTTTAATAACTCCAGATGGAAATTTTTCATCCTTGCCTTCCAAGCAAAGGAGATGTCTTTTCCTGAGACATGTGAATAAATTCTCAATTGTAAGAGATGTTACGTATCAGGAAAGTACCTTTGTAATGCTGAGATGTTCCCCTTAAAATGTCTGCACTTCCATAATTCAAACTGCAAGAACTAGAAACATTACACATTAGCTCCTTTTTCATCCTTCCTTCACTTGCATTTTTTCTTTTATTTCTTCAGTAAGGAAGGTAAACAATCTAATATGGAAAATTCACCTTTCAGCTTTTTCTCGGCTATCAACATTTAAATCCATGGACAAGTTCTCCATACACCAGGTGGAAAGGCCTGGATCCCCTCTTAGCCCCTTTGTAGCTGTGTCAGGAGAGACTTTCTAAGGCAAAATCTTTTGGAGTGATGGTCCCCAGTAATCAGTACGCCTGGATTTCATAAATGTGGATTTGAGACCTTGCTCATCTTGAATAAACTCAGCTAAATTATTTTAGCATTCCCTGCTTCCTTTCCCACCTGCACTGTGGATATAGTAGTATTTCCCTATCTCACAGGGTTGCTATAATGGAAAAGCATGAGGAATTGCAGTGTCTTTACTTAATATAGTAAGGCAAATGGTACAATTGCACTGCAGGTGAAAGCTGTGACTTGCTTCCCAAGGTCCCATCCACCAGCTGTGATGCCACAGGGCCGCAGGAGTTACATGTATTGGGGTTATCTGAATATTGTGGATACTACTGGCCAAGCAGTGGCCAATACTGCCATCACTGCAGCCGCCAGACAGACCTCTGTGCTCCCAGGGGCCACTCCAGGTTTGCAGGCAACAAAAGAGGACGACGGTTCAAAGGGCAAACAAGCCTCCGCTGGCAAAATTAATTCTAATCTACTCTTGAGAAAGATTTACATCCATCTTCTCTCAACAATTTAGTCAGGCACTTCAGTGCATTTTAACTCATTGTCCATGCTTCTAGCGAGAATCATTGTCTCAAACACTTGCATGCATAATGCATTTCTTTCCGTTACATTTTTACTTCTCATTTAAAAGACAAGAAAATTGAAGCCATTAACATTAAGACAATAGTTAAAATTAAGAATAAAATAAAAAAGAAGGCAAGAAATAAAATAGTAGACTTCTAACAGACTACAATGACACTCAATTTTCACATGTAGAGAATTTTCTAATCCTGTTTGGAGAAGGGATTACATAGGCATTATTGTTAAATTTATTCTAAATTACTAAATGTAGGCTGTGCAAAATGGTACTTTCAGTTTCACTTTGAAATATTTTGATTCCTTGCTCCTATATTTTACTTCAGTGGATTACTTTGTCTAACCAAAGACAAATCCTAACGAAAATACTAATAAAATCAATGAGATTTCTATGAGACTTAGACTGTTTCCTTAAGAAATAAAAAAGACAAAGAGCTTTTGCTGTCTCTTTAAGCAAGATGCAGCAGTACAGAGATCTTGTGACCATCTGCATTTGGACTCCCCTCACTCCAGAGAAAGCTTGAAGCTGAAAAAGCAAAGGTGGTAGATGACTTCTATCCCAATACTTAGTGAGCAGGAAAGGTTTTCCCCTCTCCTTAGGATATACCATAATGGATTTTTAATTACTCTATATCCTTTAAATACCAGTGCTGACTCAGGTTGAATATTTTATATCTAAATATGTAGATTTAGCTCCGTGCATTCCTTCATTTTTGATGTAGCTTAAATGCCACTTTAAAAATCTCCACTTATTCCCAAAACTGGAAAAGGCCAGGGCTGCAAATTCAGAAGATACATCTTCATACAGTGACCTCCCAATAAAAATTATACCTAAAAGAGCCCAAAAGAGGTTTCCAGTACATAACCACTCTAGTGTCACAGAAACATACTTCCTTGGTAGCTATATACACTCCAAAGAAAAAAAAAAATATCTGAATTTTACTTTAAATCACACTTTTATATATTATTTACTCGTTTTTAGCATAGAAAGGCTACGACAAAAGTCTATTCAGGCATCAAATAATTACAGAGGCAGCCATTGCCTGCCCATTAGAATTAATTCTGGATATTCTGTTCACAGGAGGATCTAGGAAATACTTGCTCAGCAAAGCAACACCATCTTGCCTCCTTTTACAGCAGCAGACAATATTACACTCCTGCAGCAGAAAGGGGGCAACAGACACTTGCATTACAGCAGTTTCTCCTCCATCCTGCCATAAGCAATTGAGACTTTTGCAATGACACAGGTTACTTGAGAAGAAGGAAAGATGCCCTCACAGCTCAGGAGCATATTGTGTTCCAAGTTCTTCTAGGAAGCTCATTTCTGCTCTTGGAACTAGACTGTTCACTGTGCTATCTTGGATCTAAAGCCAGGAAAAACTGGCATTCTGACATTATTTTTGAAGTGTTTGGCCAAAGCTTAACAACGAAAGAACGGAAAGATCACAATGTTAAACACCCCGTGCCACCACCACAGACCGCATGGATTTGAACCTGAAACAACATTTAATCATAGCACCTTCCCCATCTCAGCTCCACGTCAAAAGAAGTACATAGTCAGGTGAACACAGACAGACACCTTACAATGCTATGAATCTATAACTGGGCATTTTTCTTAGTACTAAGGCAATCCAATCCAGTCTTCCAACCAAGCTTTGCCGTATTTTTGAGCTTTGCCAAGAATGTATGATAGTCTATGGCAAAATACGCTGTTCACTATTTAAGTCAATAACATTTGATACTTTTCCATAGATAAACAGTGAATTTGTATTTTATGCAGTGCTTTATATTGAAAATAATACATAAAAAAATTGTACAAGGAAGAAACTATTTCTGTACATCACATTCTCCTATGACTGCAACCACACAGAAGACATTTTCAAACAATCTTTCTAAACTGGACACGAACATGCAAGGTGGAATTACATTAATGGTGTTCTAGGTAGGATGAAAACTAAAGCCAATATAGAAGCCATTCAAGCTAGCAATATGTCCAGCAGAAGAGCAATGTATATCACCTTATGTTCAGTCCTGTGCATTGTGGCTTTTAGATCATGCGTGACTTGCCTCCTGTCAGCCCACCATCTGCTTATAGTTAGCAATTAAGACAAACTCAGAGATGCAGTACTTGGGCGAGTACTTAGCTGTTTTGCAGCATCCCTTAAGATTTTAAATGAAGGATAGTTTAAGCAAACACAATGTCTAAAAAGCCCCTACTTCAGTGGCCTTTCTCACTAAACAATTTCTTCAACTGCAGTTGTATAAAGATACTAAGTAAAGTTGACAGGAAATAACCATGATTACAAGGCTGTCTTTGTTACCAAAAATAAAGATGTAGCTAGAAACCACATTTGTCAGAGCTTATAGAGAAAAAAGAGACACCTGTATACAAGAATAATTGGACATCACCAGAGATTGTAAATAAAACAGCATTCCATCTTTGAAAAAGATACTACAAATAGTAGCAATCCAATTACCTCAGAAGTTGAAAATATACAAAAATACACAAAATACATAAGTTCATATTTTGTGATCAAGTCCCAATATCCAGATATTTGCTGGGGTCTTACTTCTTTCCAAATGGCAACGGTGGCAGTTCAGATCTTACCATGCTACAGTAGTGGAAGTGTGGTTAAAGTGGAAACTAACTCGGGAATGTTTTAGTTCTTGTGGTTCTGTGGACCATATTCCTGCCTCGGGCTGCGTAGAGAGAATATACATCAAAATGCTTTCTTTATGCACGTACTCCTGTTAGACTGAAGTATCACTATTGCAATGACGAGGAATGCCTCGCAGTTGCAGATACATTGTCCGAGTTGGAGGGTTTTTTCTATTTTAATGAAAATTGCATCCAGGAACTCCAATGAAATAAAAGAATTTTGTCCTTTTTCACATCCGTTCTTACTGAAAATAATCCTATTCTCAAACAATTCAAATACCAGTTGATATTATCCGGAGGTCACCAAAGAACTGATAGGATATGAAGATGGCTTGATGCCTGCTATGGAAACCAGTTTCAAGTTGTCTGAGTATCTTCCATAGCACATTTTATCCTCCCTACCCCAGTTAGGAAAATACAGAGAGAGTCACAGAGGTTGCAGTCATTGCTGGCTTATGTCTGCATAGATAATAAATAAATCAGTACAAGCTGAGAACTGTCTCCAGAGTCTTCTCCTCTCTTTAGCCACATGATTTTCCATTACTCGCTGTTCTGCAGCCTGTTGAGGATAACTTCTAAATTAGAAAAATTTAGAATTAGTCAGCCTTGCCCAGTCTCCTTTCTTGGTACCCTACCATGCTCATCCATCTATGGAATGCTGTTGGAAGGGTGTTAACAGTATAAGTATAGACGCGTTTCTTTAAGATTGAAAACACTTTGCTCATTTTTAGGGACATTAAGCAATATAAATAATAGACTCTTTTTGATAACAGTGTGACAGAGTAGTGCAAACTGATACTAGATGCCTATTAATGCTCTTTGAAGATCAAAAGTGGATCAGCCTCTGAGAAAACAGCATGTGCTGGTCCAGCCATAGGGACAGCCAGGTCTGTAACACTAAACCTGTACATTTTAGTGAAAGTAGAAACATTTATCTTAGTTAGTACTCTAGACCAGCCTAAATAGCAAAAGAATATCAGTCGTGGAGCAACTCAAGTTGGGTACCAACAATCAAAGAGACAAGTCACCTTTTTAAGACACAGACCCAAATGACCTGTTTATGTTTGCACACAAAGCCAGAAACAGAACCAGAAATGGAAGCTGTTGCCCAAATCACAAGCGTGTTCTTCACCATCATCATATGTCTGGACAGGAACTTTTCCCTCCACCCTGTCAGTTGATGTGCTTTCCTTTTCTCTATTACATGGCTGTACTCAGACCACAGAGAAGAGGTTGTTGTAGTTTCGATTCACTGGTCTTTCTTCCCTTTTAGAAATTCATATTTGGCAGTCAGAAAGTGCTGCACCTGGGACTCAAAACTCAGAAGAAAATAACTTCTGGCTCATTCAAGCAATGAAGTGTGAAGGACTATTAATTTATACTCTCATTTTAGCAGAATTCCACATGTGCCCCAGCTAAAGCACAGACCAGGCAGAAAACAGAGCAAATGTCTTGTCTCATTTTGATCCAAGGCTCCAAACTGGAGTCCTCTCAGTTTCTGAAAGAAATACAATATTTCATTTACAGTGTGTTATTAACACATATTTATGATCTCTGCAGGAGAGACATTTCATTCCTCTTGCTTTAGACCAGCCTCTGTGAAAACAAGTGAAAATATAAGCTCTTTTTGCTTTTGTGTGAGCATGCAGAGCTCCATTCATTAGTTCATACGTTTGTGCTGTGATGGCAGGTGGTCTGTGCGGTATTTCTAAAATAATGAAGGAAAGTATTAAACCCTCTCATTCAGACTTTCTTGAATTCAGGAATGAGAAGAGAACAGGCAAAGGGATGAGATAAGATACTAAGCCATGAAAACTGCAGTCCTTAAAATTGGGGTCAGCTAGGCAAGCAGGGTAGCGAAGTTACAAGATGAGCTGCAAGGAGAAGTGAAGGGCCTGCGGCGGGAGGGACCTGTTGCAGCTGCAAGCCAGACAGTTGGTGCTGCGGCGACCAGTCACTTGAAACAGCTCTAGGAGAGGCTGTTCAGCGCAGCTGGCCTGGCAAAAGATGAAGTGCAGTTGGTAGGAATGCCGCAGCAGCCCTTTGTGCAACAGCATTCAATACCTGAAACCCAACAGCCTGCATAGCTACAGGTGGCAACCCATAGCTTTAATATATTTGCCAAAAATATGTATTTCAAAGATTTCCCCCAAACAAACGTAGAAATTGCATTCAGCACACAAATAAATACCTCTTTACTCGCACCTTCCTCATAAACTCCCCTTCCAAGAGCAATGCCAATATGAGGAATGTAGAACTACCTTAGTAACACCACAGACATTGCCATGATGGTACTTGTGTATATCTACATGACAGATGGTATTAACACCCATCAACATATGATTCAGAGCATCAGAGAGCCACTAGACAGATCACCTGTAACCACCTAAATACAGACAGTATCATAATGCACGTATTTGTGAAATTAAGATTCACAGGCAACCTTCATGCTACCTTTCTCTAATTTTCAGTGCTTCAGAGCACCTGTACACTTGCGGTGGGTGCAGCGTAGGGACTGAGGAGCTAGCACCAAGCACAGGAGCTGCTCAGCTGCCAGAAGCAGAGAAGCTGCACTGCCAGATGCTGTACACGATCTGAAATGCCCTGTCTCAACATGCAGCTCCGTTACGTCTTGTTCCAGAGACTGCTCAGTTGTCACCAGCTCTGGCACCGTGCTCCACCGCACAGCATAAACACTCTTTGACTTTACAGTCTTGATGTTTGTTTACAATTCTTAGAAGTAAAATTCAGATATGCTCTGAATTCTTGAAGAGGTGAAGTGTTTTCAGGCCAGACTATGGCCCATCTCTTGCCACACTAACAGGAACATAACGGCAGCTTCCCTGCAGCATGTTACAGTTTAGGACTACTCAGACCACCTCTCGCAGGTTATTTTATCAAGCTTCTGGAGGACAGAGGGATGAAAGCACATTCTCCAGAGTAGGGAGGCAATTCAGTCTCCTTGCCCAAAGCTGTCTTGGTCTGGGCTGAGACTGCTGTTAAAAATTATAATGGAACACTGTTGCCTGTTATTATTGTTTTAAAAAATATTTTATTTTATTCTTCCACAAGCCATGCCTGATTTTTCAAAGTCTGACAATCTCCTCCTGTTCCCAATAGTCAAGAGTTCTAAGGGGAAAAAAAAGAGATTTTATGTATTTTACAGTCTTATACTGGCCTTCCTGTTTTCCACTCTCCTCCACCGACTGCCATTGCACATTTTAGGTACTCTCCAATGATATCCTTGACAGAACACTAAGTCTCAGTTTCTTCTTCACAATTCTGGCACTTCAAGTTTCCCCAGACACCTGCTACCACAGCTCTGTCATTTCTCCTATTTAGTTCCTCACTGCCCAGTTTCATGGCTTTTTATTATTTTACAGAGCTCTCAGAATACAGACAATAACCTAAAAATACCTTACCATTTCAGTTAATTTGCCTTACCATACATTCCATAAAAGTAATCAGATCCTTTTCTAAATCCCTGATCTGGCTGATACAATTAATTACCTTTATCAGTATATATCTTCCTTATCTCATGCTTCTGACTTCAAGCAATAATATTCTGAAGAGAATACAAGGGAATACAAGGCATATCCATGCTATTCCTTTAATGAAAAAATAATACAGTTCAAGATCACAGAAGTAAAAGGATTGTTTGCATTGCTTGAAATGTCAGCATGAATATCATCTATATTCCTTTTAGATTACTGGTACAAATAATGTTTAAGAAATTATTCATAACTAGATGGTTTTTGTCCACACATAGATTTAAATATACTCTGAAAAAAATTGCAAAGTCAAATATTGCCTGTCATTATTTTTTCTTTTTAAAGGAACAGAAGTACAAATCACACGTACAGTCTTACAGGTATTCTCTACTAGCTATTCCCTTTCCAGGGGTTTATTGAAAATTACAGATAAAACAAAATTTCAACTATTTCAGCTTTTAACGAAGCAGTACTAAACATGAAATGTATGCCTCCGTCACATCGGTAATTTATTGGTTTTTAGATTATTTTTTTTTTTTAAAGAAAGAAAAAAAGAAGTGGGTCTAAGAAAACAGTGAAAAATAACAGATGTAGTTAATTTCAGATCACAGACCAGAGCCCCTACAGATGATGTCTTTCTAGCAATACTTCTCTACCATCATCAAGGTAGATGACATAGGATCAGATCCCCTGTTAACCATAATGTATAATGGGAATAAATTTTTCAGGACTAAAGATCTAAATGGTCCAGAACCACACTAAGACAAAACCAACACATCAGTATATGTCTATACCTATCTTGCACCTTGCAGAGTCCGCAGAATGGAACACCAGTTTCTGGGAAAAAAACACTTTGTGTACGGACTTGAAGTGTTGTTCATTGACAACCAATGTACCAAGAACATTTTGAAACGCAGCCTCACGGCACAGCTCCAGCAGATTCCTGGGCAGTCTTAGAATTTATTCTGTACCAAGCTCAAAATTTTGCTCCTCTATTATGGCATTTCGTTCTACTACAATATTCTTGAGTATTGACTTACTTATATTTAAGGTAAAGCAATCCTGCATCAGATCAGAGGTCTAATTCATGTGACATCAGCCAGCGTCAGGTGCCAAAGGAAGAAGATAAGGAGGTGGCAAATGGGTGTGGGTGGGTGTCTCTGTATGCATGCACGTGAACAGTACATCACTAGCTGAGTTGGTATAACACCCCAGTGAACCATGCTGAAACAGGTAAATTTACACTTTGAAATTTGATTCAGGAAAGTGTTGGTGGTATCAGTTCCACGAGGAATAAGAATAATAATAGAAATCTATAATTTCTTTAGAAGCTTATGATACTTTCAGGAGTCTTTTTCATAAAAGGGGAAATTCTCCTGTGAACAGAATGATGAAAGTTAACCAACCTTAAAGAAGGCTTAATCTTGGAAGAAATCACAACCCTTAAGGAAGAGATATCTTAAAAACCAATAATTTCTCTCTGGAAGACTCTATGGTATCACTGTTGTCTTCCTATTTGCTAACTAACATAAACATTTTACAGCAAAATCTATACAAATAATATATACCTTGTCAACAGTTTAAAATTAAAAATAGTGCATAGCAACCTAGTCTTCACTCATCAGTCTGTTTATAAACATATATACTTCTCACTCAAAATTGTTGTGGCAAGAACAAACAGGACAATTTCAAACGTATAACAAAGGTCCCCAGGCAGACACAGAGAAGGTTTAAGCACCCAAGTCCATGCTGCAGATGTTGGTAAAGTGCACTGGTGTCCAGAAATGAAAAATCTCATAAGATTATGTATAATCTCTATGTATATTATTTCTAAACTACCAGTCAGAAACTTTCTTTAATCCCAAAATATTGTAGAATGCAATCTCCTCAATCCAGTAAACTTCTTGTTCCCTATTAAAACAACATATAATGAAAAGAGATAATTGTTTATGAATAAGACTACTACGTGCTACTGCAATACAATGAATATTCAAATTTACATATATGTGTTTCTTTACGTGTAGACTTCTATCAAATTTTCATTCTTCTTTCACTTCTCCCCAAGTTCCCTTTACATTTTAAATCTGAAGGGATGACCAAAAAAGTAGAAACAGTTATTCTGAAACCCAGTGTTTGCTACTAAATGTAGATTCTTTTTTTCTCCCAATATACTCTGAGAGTAGAAAGATGCAGGCTCTTATGACCACAAACTCATGAAATAACTCTTAAATACCGTACTACAGCAATAAATGCTTCAAATTAGGATACATAAAAAATAATAAAGCACTCTGATATAGCATGGCACTCCTATGCATCTGCTACAGTTTTGTAGTCCTAATGCAATTAAAGCTACCAACTGTGTAAACATAATATTTGCAACGATTCACAAAATTTTCAGTTTAGCCAACAGAAAAATTTCAAGGCTATCGTTACAAGTCTGAGCAATTTTTCTCCACAGAAGAGAGTATTCCATTAAACTTTATCTCATTTCACAGCCATATAGCACCTTTCATCATAAAACGTTATCTCTTTATTATTTCAAAGTTTGCTTTGCTATCAGTACTTTGCTACTTAGTTTGCTACTTTTTTAATTAATAAGATAACAATTTGTTTCTTTAGAAAGTCCCCCGTCTCCTTGATCACTGTCTTTTTTTGAAGGTGGTATTTCAAATCCACTATATTTTTGGGTGAGAAGGACTTCCGGAACTTTTTCTGTTCAGCAACATTTCTGCTCCCAGAACATGCTGTTAGGCAATTCCAGTTATCCAAGAAACTGAAGAGAGCAGTCTTAAGAAGATGGAAACATATGACGCTCAAGGCCAGGCTTGATGAGGCTCTGAGCACGTTGAAGATGTCCCTGCTTACTGCAGGGGGGTTGGACTAGATGACCTTTAAAGGTCCCTTCCAACCCAAAACATTTTATGATTCTATGAAAGCAGAAAAGACTACAAACAAAAGTATTTTTCCTGTTCCTAAGCAGGAACAGAAAGATGCTCAGACAGAAATTATTATTGTCAGTGAAGCAGTTCAGGTTTACAAATTGTGCCAGAGAAAAGATGCACCAACCATTTTCCTTGGCTGCATGTATTAAAGTTCAGTGCAGGAAAGAAGCGGTTTAAAAACTATTGTTTTTTCAGCATTTTCCAGGTACTGAAGGCATCACAATATGTGTAAACAGTATCAGCACTATACAAAAATAAACTCATTTTAAGACATCCCTTTCATTTTGAAATTTGAAAATTTTGGGCAACCTTTTGTCTGTGTGAGTATACACACCAATTTTGTCAGCAGGGACACAAACATTTTTAGACCATTCACTCTCTAGGTCTGAATTCTGACTGATGCTCGGTAGGCACACGCAGAAAGGAAGGATGCAAAACACTTCTCCTCCACCATCCTCCTCTGCCTTGTGCAAGTCTCATTCTCCATGCCAGGGCCAAATAACCCTCTCTGCTAAGCACACCCACTAAGGCTCTTGGGTACCCTCCAGCCTAAGTCAACACCCCTCACAGGAGAGCAGACTGCAGCACAGGGAAGCAAACTTGTCAAAGACTTCATCCAATTGCAGCAGGAGATGAGGAGGAAGGAGAGCAGGGTATACAACCCCCAGAGAAAAGTCAGAAACAAGAGTGTCTTGCCAGCATGCAAAGAAGCCCGTGCCCCTACGCCCTCCCTTCTGTGGTTGGGATCAGAGCTAGATTACAGCTGGCCAGTTACGAGTATCTCCGTTGCAGTCACCCTTGACTGCTGGAAGGGGATAAGGTTTGCAGACCAAGCAGCAGCACTATTCTTGAGTCACTGTAGCTGTCTGTTGGCTCCAAAACAGGCCGCTGCCTCCAAGGCAATCTGACCTCAATTGCTTTCAGTTTAACATCACATAATTATTCTGTCTGAAGGAGCAAATTTTGTGTTTTTGTGTGCATGTGGAACAGATGACAGTAAAACTGAAAAGCAGAAGTTCAGCTTTTTACACAGCGGGTTTGTCCCCAGAGAAATAAAACACATTTTCTCTACAGGTGCTAAAATGAGTTTGTTCAGAAGCCCCTTCATGAGAAAATCCAACTAAATTTACTGTTTTCACATCTTTGCCTACCCCGCAGTACATGCCTACACGTACAACCCGTTTCCTCCAGTGAGCCTAAAGACAAACCCAAATCCTGTTCAATAAAATTTAGACTTGCATTTTCAAACGCATTTCCTACTACTATTACTATATGAACAACTTTGAACCCACCATTTAGTACCCAAAGTGATAACAGATTAAAGCTTTAAGATTTCTACGAGTTGCTAGGAGTCTTCCAAAATTGGCACTGTTGCATTGAGCCATTTGACCCACGGTGAGGACTCACAACTTCTGAAAATTAGTATTATTTAAAAATACTTGGGACAGAAAAGTACCTTCCTCTCATCTGCTAAGACACAACTAAATGCCCACGTGTAACTTTTCCTGTATGAGTAGTGTTTTAATGTAGTAGTTTAAATGCTTATACTGGAAATGGAAAAAAATCCATTCAAATAGACTAGTTAATGAGAATCTGAGAGCAATGCCTGGAAAAAAGAGAGATGTATTATTTTAAACACGAAGCAGCAGTGTTTCACCTGTTTATAGCAATCAATAAGTAATAAATACAGAGAACGTCATGAGAAATCATGTTCCATAAACTCATGGTTTCCAAATACCAGCTATGGGACACAGAATGGTAAGTTAAGTAGGCAGTGTATCAACCAAAATAGAAATCAAGGGGAAACAAAACTACATCTAAATTGGCATAGTTTTAAACAATAGAGTTTGAGTGCTCTTTTGGCGTGGTACCAAGTCCCACAAATTTGCATTCAGACCCATATGATCAAGCACAAAACCTTCCCGGGCAGCATGTGACAGTCTAGGGCTAACCCTCCATTTCCCCTCCGCTCTTCAGCCCCACGGCGTATTGCTGGGACATCTTCCTATGGACATTCTGAAAGCAGATCAATTATATACAAAATACTTTAAAATAGCAGGCCTTTAGGAAAAATTCAAACCTGCAACTTGGCTACAGATTCCAGTTCAAATTCAGGTGGTATGAATTTGGGCTGTTTTCCAATTCAGATGTAGGTGGTTTCAATTTGGGCTATTTTCACTAAACTTCCACAGCCTTGAAAAGCAGAACTGTAGCAATCATTTAGTGACTTTCATGTGAACACAGACTGATCAAGCCAAATTCCTGCTACTGACCAGCTACATTTGCATTCACATTATATTGCTTCCGTGGTTGGAGCTCTCTCCTTTACTGCTATCCCAGTAGAAGCATGAAGTCACAGCTCAAGCAGTAGACTCAAATTTTAAATAGGGACCCTTACATATGAATAAATACTCTCTTTGAAGCAATTATCAGTCTGAGAGAGGTTTAAGAAAGCATGTAGATATGGGCTAGGTGAAATACTATGACCTCCAGACAGTAAAATCAGACAGACATTTTGAAGTGAATTTTCAATCATTTTACATATTGCTCAGGAGAGCTTACGTTGCTGCTCTTTTGTCAGGACTTCCTGAAGAAAAGCCAAGCAAAAGCTCAGGAAGCTGTCTTTTAAAGAGTAAAATGTGCAACATCTTGTGTTTCCCCACATTCCCCAGAAGTGGCGAAGTGAAAATGAAAAAATACACTAGCTACTTGGCAAGACAGGTTGTACATGAAATCCACTTGAAGAATTCTTTCCTATAAAGAACAGTTGCATCCTTGACTCCTGAGTACTTCTAGGAAAAAATTTTGGCACGGTCTTCTCTATTGATGTTGGAGACAAAATTTTGTTAATTGAGAAGGGGTTAAGAAATAGGTTTTCTAGCATGACTGAGAGAAAAAGTAAGTCTTATATGGTCATGTTATGAATAAAATTGAAACCTGGTTATCAAACCGATTGCTTCAGATCAGGTTTCTCAGCTGTTTTATATACATTGAAGGTACTAGACTGTAACTATGAGCATTAATGTAATCTGTAAAAAATAGCTTCCTCTTGAAATAGTCATGCATAGTTCATTGAGATCCTTTGATGCAGCACTGTCTCCTCAAAGCATTAAAAATAAAAATAAACATTAAAAAGATTTACTGCAAACTGATGTTTTAAACTAATCTATTTACAGATCTTTTTATTCATCTTCTCATTGCTAAATTTTTATGCTACATGACACAGTTTACAATAGTCTGTTTTTTCTTTCAACTGTGTGAAATCCCAGAAGTTCAGAAATGGCAACTGAGAGCCAAGGCTGTACCTATTGACTGGATGGGACTTTTCACACTCTTTCCTGCAACTTGATTGCCCATCTCTCCTGGGTGCCACAGCTCCTGTCCAGGACACATTCCTAGGGTTTCTTGTCACGAGAGGAGGCTACGGCAGATGCTGTTGCTTCACTGAGCCTCACCCCGTTAGGCAGTCAGGATGTGGCTTCAGCTGCCAACCCAGATCAGGAACTCAAACAGGCCCCTGGGTTCCCTAGACTAAACATAGCCATGATCTGTAATCCGCATTTAGACAATGGCATGAATGGTCTCCATAAAAAGCTGTTAGCATCAAAGCTTAGGAATTTAAAAGGAAGATATGTACAGATGATATTTTATATAACATTTAACATTGTAGTATGAATATTAGTGATATTCGTAGCTTCACCAGGAATCCCTGACAAACCCAAAATCAGCATACAAACCATGTACTGGAAGGTACTAAACTAGAAAGCATTAAGTTCAGTGGAAATCAGAAAAAGCAGTGATGAAAGGAGTCAGAGAGAAACCTTCAGCCAAGAAAATCCATCAGTCTCGTCAGTGATAGCAATCAAACTCTGGATTTTGCCTAATGGTTTCTCTGCAACGATTGGCTCTGTATGAAGATGCTTGTTCTGATCTAGGAACACCACTTACCAAGGACTTAAATGCTTCAGACGAGTCTTCCAATCCCTTGTTTCTGTGCAACAGGAGTTTTCTACCTACTCTGGGAAGCAAAATCAAACCATAAATGACCCTAACAATGGCGTATAGAAAACTGGAGCCCTGAGCAAACAGGAAATATCTGGCAATTCACAGCAATTTTTGACCAAATGAAGGTAGGATACTCGTAGTCTCAGACAGAGTTTGTTCCACCGAGTCTGGTTTTGCCCATGCCTCAATGACCTCACTGCTCTTAAATAGAAACCAGAACACGCCGTCAGAGTGAGGCAGCGTGTACAAGGAATGAGCCGGTGGGAAATAAACAGCAGAAAATAGCAGAGGGGGGAAACAATAATTTTAGTTTCTGAACATACAAGATAAAGAAGTTGCTTTCTAAAATCTTTTTATTTATGAACATAAATGGAGACTTACACGGTCATACTGGGAGAGGATCTCGGAGGCAAACCCAGACTAAGCCACAACGCTTGCAGTGATGAGGAAATGATGTCGCAACAGTTAGTGACATTTAGGAAATCTGTACAAGCATTTAGAAGGTCTTTTCCAAAATTTCAATGGCATTTTGAGCATCAAAAATAGAAATAAAAAAGCATGCCTATTCTGTGAACCATCCTGCCAAAGGAATTTACTGGCAAATCCTGCATTACCTGTGTTAAGTAATGGTGTCGGGAATTTATGCTGTATCTTTTGTAGCCATTCACAGGAAAATAAAGTTACCGGCTATCTACATCATCACAAAAATGGCAGAGTCCACATGAATGTGGGTTCTTAAAACATTAGATAAGAAAATACCATTTAGGTAAAGGGCTTGAATGATGACGCTCCAGAAAACCAGTACTGTGGGAACACCTCTGCAAAAATGCTCATCCAAGACATCAAGATATATTCTCCTGGGATACCATTATGCCCCACACCCCTGGGACCTGTCCCTCACCTCAGCTGGGCAGCGCAGGCTGGTCCAGGCTGCCAGGCCACATCTCAGCAGGCAGCAACACTTGCAGGCTGGTTGCCATGCCTGTCCCCATTGGCCCCAGATGTGCCAGGGAGCAGGGAGGTGGCACATGCATCCCTCGAACCAAATTCCTCTCTGCCAAGAATGGCACTTTTGGCTGGGGAGGGGTTTCACATTAACCATCACTGATCAAAATGCCACCCACGTGGTAAAACAAATCCCAGTTCCTCTTCGGCATTGTCCAAATGAGTGTATTAGGTCAAAGAGGGACAGTTGCTGGGGTTACAAGTACAAAAATAGCATGACATTATGTTCGCTGCGTGGCTCAAACCTGCCACCGCCTCCAGGCCCTCCCGGGGTTCCTGAAGAGGAAGGCAGGGTGTTTTCTGGAACAGGGGTTAGTGAGGTCCTTGTCCCCCCTCCAGACAGGGCCCCCAGAGACACTGTTTTGGGGTGATGAGTAACACTGGAGGGATGGAGGAACTGCTGCCACTCACCTGCCCCGTCCCTGGGGTGTCTTCCTTGCCAGCTCCAAACTTTGGCTTGCTCCTCTCCATACGGACTACACAAAATCCCTCTTGAACACAGACAGGATCATTCCCAATATGGGCCACAAGTTTGGACTCTGAAACCACCTGTTGGGCAAAAGAAGAGGCCTAGGGCTGTTTGGAAGCAATTGGGTGTGTTCTTCTTTATTTAAGGTTTTTCTCTAGTGGTTGTCCTATCTTGTAGCACCCAACCAAGCTTTCTCATCACCAAGGTAGATGGCCAGATAGGCTGAGTTGGAAGCAGATCAGAAAGACCTAAGCAGGATGTACTCGTTTTCTGGTGAGGCTACACTTTTTAGATCCAGATGTTTTTGATGCATGTACATATTTAAAACAGGGAAGAGAAATTTCACTGTAACTAGAAAGGCTTCTTTTGACATTTGGAGAGGGTAGTTTCCTTCTCTTAACTTCAGGACTTTGCCCTGCACTTGACTCTCCATTAGTTTCCCAGGAACAGCATATTCCAGGAGAAACCACTCTCTCAGATGCCTTGGGTTTAAGATAACTGTGGAATACTGTGTCCTGTATATGCTTTTTCAGGAGGAATTGGCTAATTTATTCTTTGCCTATGTTCTGCAGGAGCGTAAAGAACCAGCACAGGCCACATCCCCGGGTACTAGTGACCTCTGCTAATTCTTGGCCAGGAGCCTTTCTCCCCAAGAAAAAAATCCCACCGTCAGTGTGTCTTGGTAGGAATGGATATAATGGGAAGTAAGACATGCCCTGTGTAAGCATTCTGAGGGCCAGGGCTGTGAGGACAAGCATTTACCTCCTTTCCCTGTGCTGCATTACAGACAGGTAAAAACAAGCCCTCGTGGAGTAGTAGGAAAGGATTGGTTACAAACTGCTTGTAGCTATTGAAGCAAAGCAGGGATGTGTATTGGGCCATGCGTGTGCATGGAAGAAGCAAGCAGGCTGAGGTATGACCGTTGGGCAGGCCACACGGCAGATGCCACAAAACCTCACGAACAAATCTTGTGCAATGGAGACTTTCATAGGAGTAACTTCTTGGCAGTGGTACCAGTATAAGCAGTCACACACCCTATTCCTCCCACCCTGTGCTGCACCCTCACAAACACCTGTGCACCAACCAGCTCAAGGAACCGATGCAGTTAAACCCCCCTTTTTTATGACTTTTTGCTAGATCGTTTGTAGCGGACTCCTTCCCCAGTCTGTTTCACTGCACAGCTACACAAACCCTTGGGCCAGCAGATCACAGGGATGAGAGATCCTGCGTGAGCCGCACTGTCACCAAGCCCTGAGCACAGGGGACTCAGGGACTGCCCTGAGCACAAGGCATCAGCAGCGGCCCCCTTACCGGGAGCAGTGAGGTGACAATGCTGCGAGGACAGGCGTGGAAGCCCTCCACGCTGGGCACTGCAGAGCATTGAAACTAAACCTGTAAACTGTTGAGTCGGGAAGAAACAAGGCGAAACCAGCAAGGCAGTGCAAATGACAGGCTGCCACCAAAGATCTCAAAGGGAAGCGGTCTGGGATTTCTGCGACAGTCAGGCAAGAGGTATTTGTTGTCTAAGAGAAATCACTGCATGAGCCTGCTGAGCAAATCCCGTATTCTGATACATGTTTAGATATAGCAGGAAGACCAGATAAGCAAAAAGTAAAGCGGCACTGTGATTTATTTACACCCTCTTCTTCACGTTGCTGGAGTGTTAATTTTAACTAATTCAAAATTCATCTAATTTTCAAAATAACTTTGAGGGACTAAACTCGCAAAGATGTCCAGCTGAAAACCAGATACAATGCAGGGCGGAATTCCAAAGATTTGTATAGTAAAAAACATTCAACATTATTATGTTATTCCTTAAAGCCCACAAACTTTAAGATATCACAAAAAGGGCAATTTGTTCATGATGGGCCCTCCCTAGAGAAATCCTGTATGCAAATTACCAGTGATTTCCATGTTGAAAGCTCAGAGACCAAAAACATCAGCCATGCCAAGATCAGAGCAATACTGTTATCAAAGACACAAATCTCATGGCAGGCTGTTTCCCCACAGTCATCTGCACTAACCAGGAAAGTCTGTTTTGCCGCTACATTTTCACAAGAAAAAACTATAGTCAGTACAATCTGGGGAGGAGACACATCGACATGAAAATCTATACTAAGTGGCAACGAGAATCTCCCCAAGAAATAATTTTGGGGGTCCTCAGAACATATTGCACTTATCAAAACATAGCAACATGATGCATATGGACATTTTTTAAAAAAGAATGAGTAGATTTCCTGCCTAGAGCAGCCTTAGTTTATCAACTAAACTGCAGACAGGCCAAAGACACAGAAAGAGGCCAAGAAGAGTCATCCTCCAAAGGTGCAGAACTCAAATTAATCAGCAAGGGCTGAACATGAATATCTGCTTATATTGCCCCCCAGACACAACCAGCTACCTAGAAAGTTCATCTCTAAAGAGGAAAAATGGTTGAGCCCAAGATTAAGCAAAAAAACCCCCAGATTTAGATATCATTATACCCATCTCAGCTGCCTGCATCTTGGGTGAGAACGGCCTCAGTGTGTGCCCCTATAAGGATCTGTGTTTGCTTCTGCCTTAGTTTAATAGGGTGAGGAATTTTTTATTTTATTAATTTTTTTCCCCTGACAGTGATATTGAAAAGGATGGGGATAACAAGGTGAATTTCTCTAGTTTTGCTGGAGAACCTCTGGGAACGGAAAAGTTCCCAGGGCAGCGTGTTGCTCCCTGGCGCATCTTCACCGGGAAGCGCAGAGGAGTGGGGAGAAGGATGGAGCCGGTCCCGGCAGCCTGCGAAGCCACCTGGGGCCGGACGCTGAGTCTCATCTCACTCCAACCCACTGTAAAACCGGGGACCCGAGCTGCCGGCTCACCTTCCGCCGGGGCCGGGCCAGCGCTTCCCCAGGGCGCTCAGAAAGGTCTAAAGGGAGGAGGGGATTAGGGAGGTCTCGCGTTTCTGTTTCCAAAGGCTCCACCTCGGCTCCCGGTTCCGCAGCCACCTGTGCGTGTCTCCGGACGGGAGACGGGGCGGGGGCGGGCGGCGGGGGGTGGTCCGGCCCCCTGCCAGCGCCTGCGGGTAGGACGGAGAGAGGCTTCGGCACCCCGGCGATTTAACCCAGCGGAGGCACTCCTGGCAGACAAGTTTCCGCCGCGCTGTGAGACGCGGCAGCAGGAGGAGCCCAGCCCGGCCCGGCGGGAGGAAGCGGCCGCGCCGGCAGGTGCCGGGTCGGGACGACCGCGGCGTGTCCCGGCGCAGCGCGGAGCATGGAGAAGCTGAACAAGCTGACCGTGCCGGCCGGGGAGAAGTTCAGGTAGGGGCTGGTCCGTGCTGGGTCTCGCCCGCGAGTGGGGAGCGCGGCTGTGCGGGGGTTGGTGCGGCGACGGAGCTCGGCGGGGCCCGGGCGGGCGCCGGAGCCGCTTTCCCCGCGGGAGTCGGGGGACACGGGGAGGCTGCGAGGCACGAGGAAGTTGGCAGAAGTTGGCAGAAGTTTTAGAGTAAAAGGGCGTTATTGCTGGTCGCCAGGGCGGCACAGGGAAGGGCGGAAGGTAAATACAGGTCTGGAGCGGCGAGTCGGGCGCAGATTTCAAAGCGAAGTGCGTGTCTGCTTCATCGGCAGCGAAAAGAAGAATGTTTTTAAAGTGTTTTCAAAGCTGTAAGAGTATAGTCTTTGACTCACTGAGGTATATAAGGCTTATGCAAATTAGAAAAACTTAATTAATTGCTTAGTGGTTTAATCACAACGTCCTATGTCCTATGGAGATGGCAAAAGCCATCAAGTTCTGTAATATTTCCTAATCTTCAAAAGAACGGCTGGAATAGAGGGAACTGGAAAATGGGAAATGTTCCTAAGTGAAGGAGAACAATGTTAAATACAGGGCTTGAGAGGAAAAAAGCAGAAGCTGACCATTACTGAAGTATTTTTAGTGTGATTCTCTTGGTGTGCTGGTGGAGTTGGCAACTCGAGGCTCTTTCATTGTGACTTTTTTTCTGAATAGTTAAAATAACTCACTCAATAGTAATTTGTAAACCATTCTGAAGTCTCTCTCGCTCTCCCCAGAAGCCTTCAAGCAAATGAAAATAATCCCTTGTAAACCTAATTTTGATGGAACAGCATTTCTTGATACCTGTTGAAATACTGGGGGAAGGGGAGGGAGGTGCAGCATCGAAGAGCTGCAATGACCCTTCTATTCCTCAGCCAGCACACCTAATAAAGCCTAACAGACTGCATCCTATGGCCCAGCCAAGAACTCCGCAGAAGGCTCAATGGACAGGGGAAAGAAGACAGTGAATTTTCTCATTGTCTGCAGTTTATCACCTTCAGTAGTCTAAAATGGACTAAATGGTGTCAGGGCTCAATGTTGGTCTGAACTAGCTATCTGAAGATAATAAGCTGAGTGACGTTATGGAAAGCTTCATGCCATCAAGACAGTTACTGGTATGTAAAGAAGTAAAACACACACTCTCTGCTCTGAGGAAATCGTAGCTGGGATGCACATTCTTTGCAAATGATTAAAGCAGGATCACTTTCAAGTACACAGAAGTGGGCTACACGTGAGGGTTATAATGGTCCACAACTTGTTTGTGAACTGAGTCAAAAGCCCTAAACCAGAAAGGCAACCATCACAGCCCTGCTACATCTTTACACTGGCTGACACTCTTCATCTTGTCTGAAGTTTTAATACTGTTGTAAAATAAGGAAGAGGAGGAGGTAGCTCTGCTTTCCTGTGTTATCTTGAAATATTAAAAGCTACTCTTTCTTTCCTCCTCATGGCCCTAGTTGTGCAAGGAACAGGGGAGCACACATTTCTCAAACTTGTGAGTGTTCTTGCTACGTGCAGTGGAAGTGCACTGGAGCATGCTTCACTTTGAGCACGTTGAAATACCTCCTGAAACAGAAACCTCGGTGTTTGGCTACATGATCTTACTTACAGTATCAAGATTTTAAAAACTTAAGGCAGAACTTTCCATGAGTACATATTCATAGTATAAATTTAGGGGAGAGGTGCAAATATAGGAAGAGATCGGCGTAACATGGCGGCAGCTATTTTTTCCTTCTTTGAAACAGCCAAATACCCCTTTGCGCTACTTGACTTGTTGGCAGTGCAGTTGACTTCCTAATACAGCCGCCTATCTGCATGGAAGACACATAGATGGTTCGGAGTTTGTACTGAACGTTACGTGAACTAAAAGTAAAGCCCTCCTTCTTCCATATGCCAAGATGCAATGCCGAGAAATATTCCTACCAAACATAGTTTCAATTGGTGTAATTATAGTTCACGTTTTTCTAAACACAGCTTTCTTAAAATTTCTGCTTTGTAGCAGCAAAAATTAAAGTAGCACTGCTGTTGAGTCAGTGTCTGAGAGTAGAGCTTTTGATTTTTTTAAGTGTAGACCTGAAAAACTAGATATTATGTGGTTTTGCCAAGCTCGTCTGTTCTCTGTGGGTATATCTGAGCTTACCAGACCTAGCTTTTTATTGCATTAGCAAGTCTTAGGTCAGATCTGAATTCTTAACATATTCCATTCATTTATTTATTGCAACAATAAGAACTATAAGTGTTCTTATGTGCCTCTTTAACTACCGTGTTGTGGTACAGACGTTATTTGCAGTTAAGCCACTCAATTAACTTCAGTATTAGTTGGACAGGAATGATGGAACTTTGTGGAATTCCAGTATTATTTTTATATAATGTTTGTTGTGAAGTGTGCACAGTATTATACAAGTATTCCCTCAGAGTACATTGTGTGTTCTAATTGCTTCCATATAGTCAGGAAAAATTAATTCCAAGACTTGTCGTTTTTTATCATCAGATAAATTAATTTATGTGGTGCATACAAATAATTTGGTACTTTGAATGGTTTTCTAAAGTGTGAGTACTTGAGCAATAGCCATGCTGCCACGGCAGGCTCTAGTGTGCCTTGATTTCAGCCTGAACTTCAGAAAAAAAAAAAAGTTATGCTGCAGACAAATGTATAGATAAATAGATGCAGTCATAATCAGGGATGGTAGGTGTCAAAAGTAACAGGAAGTTAGCAGCTCAAAAGATACAACACCAAACTTGCAGACTCTTTTTGGTTCAGCTTCCTTAGACTATGAGCCTATGATTCCTGGTCTTTAAGTAACTTCTAGCTGCAATATATGACTCTGCTCTAGCATCTCTTCAGACTTGCTGCCCTTTTTTATTATGACCCCAAACCTTAATAATGACCCTCTGCTCATAGCTGTCTTTAGCTGCGTATCACAAAGTCTTTTTCAGAGGCATCATTACCATCACCACTGCAGTGATGGGCAAACCATGGCACAAACCAGAAGTGCACCACATGCTTTCACTTGCCTAAGGTCATGCAGCCAACAACTTCCAGATTGCAAACAGACTTTTCCAAGAGCAGAGTTTCGTGTCTGTTTCAGATGACCTCATTAATTTGCAGCAGTTCTTTCCCCCTCAAAAAACCCTTAAAATCACCATCTCCAACCATAAATCCCAAATGAAAAGCAAGGGAAAAAGAGCAACTGACTTTTTTTCTCGGGTTGGACAAGTGTGCCCATTTACTTGCAATATCTTGTTTTGACATCCCTTGCTTAAACAGGAGGATTTAAGTCCTAATTCTGTTAAAATCAAGATGAGTTTCCTCAAGACCTGAATGTCTGCTGTTGTTCAGTTGTAAACTGAAACCTTCTACATATAGGATGTTGTATCATAGGGGATATTTACTTTTTGAGGAAAATGAATGGGGAATATCTGAATATTAGTTTTGCACTGTAAGAAAATATTTTTATTACAGTAGTCCTACTAATTCCTGTTAATAGTCAATTGTAGCAAACAGACTTAGAAACTAAATCTGTTTTTTCAAGTCAAATTTTAACATAGTTTATTGCATCAATGGATACGAACAGGACAAAAGAACAAAAATAGACTCAAAGGAAAGAAACTGGAGTTTCAAAGTAAGCTAGAGAATGCCCCCTATGACAGAACCGGGCACCAAAGTCCACATCCAACTTTAACATTTGTTCCCCTTTTTAGTTACATAGACTTTGGAGGAAAGGCTATGCAAATCCCTTGTTATGCATATGTTGCTCAGTGGTCTGAAGGCCCAAATCAGAACTGTTCCACATATGAGATTTTTCTAAACCAACTCCTTCTAGTTGCTCATCACTATCTCTTCTTCACAAGTCATGGCCCCCTTGCTTCTCCTCTTCTACCTGCTCTATTCTTCTCCTCTTTATAGCACAAGCCTCAGCTGCCTCCGCTCTCAGGCCCTAAGGGCATAATGACCATGAAGGTCCTGTGGGTCACCACCCGTTGCTACCTCCAGCAGCCTTCTTTCTCGGCTTCCAGTTTCTCCTGACAACTTTCCACTGCACCATAACACTTTGTCACAACAGCAGCTTTTATGGCGTGCCCACGCTTTAGCCCAACAAAATGTAGTAAAGTCACATTAAATCACAGTGCCGACTGTATGCAGTCTTTAAAGTTGAATTTTGCAGGCATGGGGGAAAAGGAGATCACCTGCTATATTTGCCGTACAAACAGAAGTTCTTTCTATATGATTGTTAGGTCCGGTTTGCCATACAAAGCACGGGATTGTGGTTAAGTGATGAAGCTGTATAATCTTTTTCCTCAAGCTTTCTGTTAGTTTAAACAGTTCATGAATCTGTCTCACCTCTGGACTTTGGAATGGAATGAGATACAAAATGCAAACTTCCCCAAATACCACTGTAAAAATCCCTTTTTTCGCCTCCAGTGTGACTTCTCCAGTCAAGTCTTCCTGTTGCTTCTCCCTCCACCCTTGCTTTGGCATAGCATAGCTTCCACCCCATCTATATTTGTCCTCCTTTCTTCCCTTCTCTCTGCACAAGCATTTCATGATAACAATCCCTTTAAAGTTACTTTTTTTTCTTCTCTCTCTTACTATCCTTCTTTCCAGCTATGTCAGCCTGCCTTCATCAAAAACAACCAAAAAACACTACTTTTTTTAAACCTAAATTGCCACATAGTAAATTATTCTCATACAGAATTTCCTGCCTATGACGCTGTTTATAGAAAAGCATGTTTAAGTGTGAGCTACCTATGTTTTAAATGAAAATATGTCAATGTGGACAAAATGATGCGGTGTAATATTGAAACTCTGGTCAAGAGCCCTGGTTTAACCGCTATGTAGGAGCAGCGTAAGAGTATAGCCTGTTCACAAGATCAGCAATGCTTATATAGTACCTATAGTTTCACTCTACTTGTACTGGCAAAACTAGTCGGTTACTGGCATGGCTTATTCCAGCACTGCCTCATACGCACACTCTTCCAAATAAAATTAGATCCTGTAGTGACACTGTAGTTTTGCCAAAATAAGAGTAGGAGCATTTGCCAACTATAGCAATCACAACTAACATCGTGTTAGGCCTGTGACTGTCAGTCATTCAGCAAAAGCTAGTAATACAGAATGGCTCTAAAGACTAGCTTTTTTGTTTTAAAGTCGAATAATAAATGACCAATAGCCAATCAAATAACCCAATAAATTAATTTTCTTAATTTTCTCTGAAGGGGACAGGGGTTAAAATATATTACCTCTTTATTTAAAAATAAGTATTGGTTTTAGTGGCTTCCTTGCTCACCCTGGAAAATGCCTCTGCTATTTGATTACCTCTCTGAGAGCTGTCTTGACAGTCTTGGGAAACAAAGCTTTTGTAGGTCAACAGTTGAAAAAGTTAATCAAGAGTAATGGAATCAAGTTTTAGTTCTGCTTCTCGTGTATTTAGTTTTGGAAAATCATTTAACCTGATCAAAAATCCTGACTAACCATATTCAGGTTTGTAAAGGGCCAGACAAGGTATAACTGAAACGCTTTTAAATATCCTAAGAATTCCATTGGTTTTGCTCTCTGTTTATAGCATGAGTGAAATCTGGAGTTTCAACACTGCAGGGATTTCCAGCATTGTGACCAAACCGAGGGGAGAAAAAATAAGATTTCCATTGTCTGCAGAAGAGAAACTTGTAGAGTTG
The DNA here is from genome assembly GCF_963924245.1 of Chroicocephalus ridibundus. Classification (NCBI taxonomy): domain Eukaryota; kingdom Metazoa; phylum Chordata; class Aves; order Charadriiformes; family Laridae; genus Chroicocephalus; species Chroicocephalus ridibundus. The sequence continues at coordinate 17,669,108 of NC_086289.1, forward strand.
AGATCACTTTACTTAACGTTGACACTGTTACATTAACTGAAACTTTTAATACATAAAAAACGTGAATGTTTCCTTTTAGTTTGTTGGACCAGTATAGTTCAGGATTAAACTGTGCTTCTCCACTGTAGCACAGTGTCCACTGTGTGCACGCTGCAGCGAGGGAAACTTGTGACCCAGTTGTGACCCAGACCCAATGTGATGCATTTAATAGAAATGCCTCAAAACCACTTCTTTCATAGGTAGAATTTTACCGCAGGAATCAGTTAAAAGTAATTTTTTTAGCCATCTTCAGATGGCTAAATCATCTTTTGCAGATGATTTAATACTCTCTGATCATTAGAAAATAAAGAACGTATCTGCTTGCTATGTAGTTTTTTTTCTTATACATTTTCTGTGGTTTTTAAAATGACTGCTGCATTAGAGGACTGATTTTAGTTTTAGATAACATCTTTTATAGTCTAAGTACCCTAAAGCATGTTACAAGGTGATAGAAAAGCAAATATCTATTTTAGAAAGTAAATATCACCGTCTTTATGCACCCAGTAGACAAGAGAATTGGAAAACTGATGTAAAAGAATGACTGAAAGTGACAGTATTTTCTGATTTGGCTGTAGGGACCCATCTTAGATTTCTGGTAGACTGCGGAGGACTTTACATACCGTGTAAATAAGTTTGTTTTGTGATGGCCATAGTAAAGGACTGAGAGGTAAAAGAAGCTTGGAAATTCTGTTAGCATCTTTATGCCTAATCTGTTAGTATACACATTTTGGACAAGTTCATTTTCCAGATGTAAGCAAAGCCAGACATGCAATGCTACAGGTTTATGACCTCAACATAAATGATATACTACACAGTAAATACTTTAGAATGAATTAAAACAATGCATCCTGAGGCAATAATATGAAATACATGAGTATATATTTTTCAAGCTTAATGCAGGGGCAACTGGGTGAAGTAGGCTATTAATACAAGTGGCTATACTATATGGCTAAATGATTCCTTTATGTTTTAAAATATAGACAATCTAGGCATCTATGCAAGAAGCACAGAGGCAGCTAAGTGCTACAGAAGCAGTAATTACACGGCCGGTTTAACTTGCAGTAAGTCTGAGTTGCTGCCAAAAGAGCAGGTCCCTTTCTTCCACCCTCCCAGTGCCCCTGCTCGCCCTGCCACTTGTCTCTGCCCTCACACCGTCACAAGGGTTCCCATGAGCATGTGATGAAGCTGGATCTGATCCTGCTGATATCTAAATTGGCAGTAGAAAAAAGCAGTTAGTTTCCCAGCTGGAAGTTCCATGAGTCAGCATAACTGGGTAAGCTCTAAGGGCAGAGAAGAGCAGAATTTCCCCTTTCAGTGGCAGCCCAGGTGGGCTCCATTAAAGTGGCGGTATAACACTAGGGAACAAAATACTTCTCCAAAGTTGGAGACAGACTTCAGTAGAAAATAAACAAAACAGATATATACACAAGTAGCCTCTATTAGATCCCTGCCATTGCCACTTCTCATAGAATAGTTTGGGTTGGAAGGGACCTTTAAAGGTCATCTAGTCCAACTTCCCTGCAATGAACAGGACATCTTCAACTAGATCAGGTTGCTCAGAGCCCCATCCAACCTCATCTTGAATGTTTCCAGGAGTGGAGCATCTACCACCTCTCTGGGCAACCTGTTCCAGTGTTTCAGCAACCTCATAACAAAAAAAATTTCTTCCTTATATCTAGTGGAAATCTACCCTCTTTTAGTTTAAAACCATTACCCCTTGTCCTATCACAACAGGCCCTGCTAAAAAGTTTGTCCCCATCTTTCTTACAAGCACCCCCCCTTTAAATACTGAGGGGCCGCAATAAGGTCTCCCCAGAGCCTTCTCTTCTCCAGGCTGAACAACCCCAACTGTCTCAGCCCGTCCTCATAGGAGAGGTTCTCCAGCACTCTGATCACTTTTGTGGCCCTCCTCTAGACCTGCTCCAACAGGTCCATGTCATTCCTGTGCTGAGGTGGAATGTGTGAGGTCATTCCTCCTGCAGAGCTGGACAAAGCACTCCAGGTGGGGTCTCAACAGAGCGGAGCAGAGGGGCAGAATTACCTCCCTCGACCTGCTGGCCATGCTTCTTTGGATGCAGCCCAGAATATGGTTGGCCTTCTGGGCTGCAAGCACACATTGTCAGCTCATGTCCAGCTTTTCATCCATGAGTACCCCCAAGTCCTTCTCAGCAGGGCTGCTCTCAATCCCTTCATCCCCCAGCCTGTATTGATACCAGGGGCTGCCCTGACCCAGGTGCAGGACCCTGCACTTGGCCTTGTTGAGTCTCATGAGGTTTGCACAGGCCCAATTCTTGAGGTTGTCCAGGTCCCTCTGGATGGCATCCTGTTCTGCAGGTGTGTCAATTGCACCACTCAGCTTGGTGTGATCTGCAAACTTGCTGAGGGTGCACTTGATCCCACTATGTCACTGATGAAGATATTAAACAGTACTGGTCCTAGTGTGGACCACTGAGGGACACCACTTGTCATAGATCTCCATCTGGACATTGAGCTGTTAACCACTACCCTCTGGATGTGGCCATCCAATCAATTCCTCATCCACCGAACAGTCCACTCATCAAATCCATATCTCTCCAATTTAGAGAGAAGGATGTTGTCAAAGGCCTTACAGAAGTCCAGACAGATGACATCCATAGCGCTTCCCTTGTCCACTGATGTAGTCACTCCATCATAGAAGGCCACTAGGTTGGTCAGGCAGGACTTGCCCTTGGTGAAGCTACGTTTATATCCACCTCTATGGTGGATATAATCCTTCTGTAGCTTGAGCAAAAATGCTTTCAGACCAAGTACAGCAGTGTTTGTTAGTCTTCATCAGATGTGTCAAAAATGTGTCCGCTATCCTGTACCCCTGTCATTTTTAATTCTCAATAGGTGGTAAAATCACTTCAGCTAAAGGGAATTTAATGCTAAAGACATTCAGTTTAATAATATATAATAATTTAATGCTAAAGGCATAAAATACAATATCTGCAAATTTTGCTATAAATTTACATGACTTGAGCAAAAATACACAGAGGAAATCAGTTGCTATACTTCAATTACTAATCGGTAAGAAAAAAAATTGAAAGCCAAAAAAAAGTTATGCTTTAGAGAGGAACAAGAGAGAGTTCCCCTCTCCTTCCAACTCGGGCATTTCCAGAGAAACTGCCTGAGAAGGGAAATATCTGGTCAGAGATTGGAAAGGGAAGTACTGGGGCATAAATGACAGTTTAAAAAATATGCTGAAAGTCCAGCTATGAACAGAACTAATAATGCAATACTTTTAAGAAAAGCTTTGGTTCTTCAAAAAGCAATGCAAACTTATAAAAATCCTGAAATTAGTGATTCTCTTAATTTCTTACATCTACTCAGTGTGTCTGGAACCTATACACATAAAAGCTACTGTCTTGGAACAATCTTAGAGACTTGTGAATATTGGGCAGCATTAAGATATCTGGGGTTATTTAGTCTCTAGGAGTAGGCTAATGGGAGTGTTTAAAGTTTAATGCCATATCTAGAAGCTCTGCTCTGTTTTATTTGGCTGTCAGAGCTATTTGGTAGAGCAAATGCAGACCATTATGCATATAAATGCACTTTTGGTTTCAGGAGAAGAGTTAAGAGGCTGTTTAGAAAAGCCTCCCTTTTCTCCGGTGCGCACAGTACCTTGCCTTCAAACTACTGAGTCCACAAAGTTTTCTAGCTCGTAGAAAAATCACACAGTTTTTTCTATCCTTTCACAGTCTGTGAATTTACTGGATTAAAATCACAACATTAGAAATGTATTTTAGTAGCAGTCTTAAATGACACAAAGACACTGATGAAGACTGCACTCAGATCCTGAAGTAAATTTATTCGTCTCATGTCAGCGCTTATGTGCCCACATTAGCAAGACCTTAATACAAAATTTAAGTATTTACCTAACTTTAAGGTACTTGAAGTTAGACGTGTGCTTAAATATCTGGATAAATCTTGGTCAAGACCATTACATAGTTAGATATAGACTTCTTTGATGTTCTTCAAAAGGTCACCAGAACTAAAATGGCAGATTTGAAATTCATAGAAGAGGTAAAAGCAGAGGAAAAACGGAACTCCTCAGTCTTTTGGAACATCAAATCCAAGTTAAGCCTTCAGCTTTCTGTCTTCAATTCACTCTGTTTTCTTACTTTTTCATTTAATTTCATGTTCTCCGTGTGACTGTAACACACTTTCAATCTACATGCCTGCAGGAATGACAGAAATTTTATCTTGCCCTTCAAAAATGCTTGTAGAATTGTGACTAAAAGTAATGTTACCACTGACAGGCATAATTTTCTGGGTCCATACCAAGTCCTGTCTTTATTCACTTCCCTGCAATGACTTTGTGCTTCCTCTTTTTGGTGAAATATAAAAACCACTTTACTCTTTTAAATTTCTGTCCTTGCTCTCCTTCACCTACAGGCTGTAGGGTACTCGTCCTTCAGGGAGGTACGATGCTTAGTTAGTTTTAACTGGAACAGTATTTCAGAGTAACCTAACGCATTTAGCTTCCTTCTGCTGCTTGCAAACCATTCAGAAAAATGGACTAAGCCTTGTGAATGTAGCTTCTGTGTGGATTTTGTGTTTTTTAATGCATCAGCTCACATCAGACAGCTGGTGCATAAAAGGGATCAGTTAACCAAAAAGACTCAAAACAGAGTAGGTCAGTTACAGAACAGAAAATATCTTTTAACTCTTTGTGTCAAAAAGTGATGTGCGATACTCACTTAGCCTATCATAATAGCTAATTATTCTCTGTACTACTTAAAGTATCGCTATTATCCAGTTGGGAGAAAGGGGAGAGCAAGCTGGGGAAGAGGTGTCCAGACCTGAAATGCCTTCAGCTTTTATTAAGTATCTATATTTAAAAAGCTATACTAAAAACTGCCTGGCCGTCGCTTTCAGGTATTCAAAAACAGCTGTGAAGCCCCCACAAGCAGTAAAGAAAGATAATAGGAACCAGGTCTACTATACTCCTCTGCTAAATAAAAGAAAAAAGTAATTGCAAAAAAATACTGTATGATGTAAACACATGAAATCTTTGGTATTACTAAAATGTTCATACACACTGAGAACAAGCCTCAGCCTTGATCTAAAATGAGGAAGCAGTTGCACCAAGTGTCCTTAATAGGGCTTCACTCTTCTCAGTCCCCCCCAGTAAATCTGCATAGGTTCTTTCAATGAGCAAAATTCCCAGTCACCTCAAAATAATTATACTATTTAATTTTATGTTAGGACTGATTTGTGTCAAAGATGTATTATGCCTTTACATGCTACATTTTTTCATTTACTCAGTCTATATTAGTACTTACTAGTACAAGAGAGATTGACAGCTTCTTTGTGAAGATTATGTAGAGGGCATATGAAGATGAAGAGTATAATCAATATTCAGCCTTTGTGCTTCTCTGTGTACCATGTAAACACACACCTGCTCTAATTATGTGGCTTGTTTTTAGACAAAATAATGGATGATTGAAAAGTGAGCAGAATAGGATGTTGCTCAGACTTAAAAAAAAAAAAAAATATAACAATTAACACTCTTGAGGAAACTAAACTATTTATAGTCCTCTTCTCTTGCTCATGTCACGAACACAGCAGAAGACAATTCGTTGTTCCTGGTTCCTTGCAGATAGGTGTCTGTAATTGACTTCTGCCCATAAGCAAGCCTCTCTCAGCTTTTTTTCACGTGTTTGAGATATCGAGCCTTTGATCTTTATCTGTAAAGCTGCCTTGAACGGATGGTTTGATGTCACAGATTACCACCTCCAGTTCCAGACTTCTTTCTCTCCCATCATGAAAAGCATTGCAGGGGGTGGGCTGCGATAAGCCCCTAGAGTGGATGAGGGCCAGTAACCCCCTACCCAAGACCAGCGGCAACTGAAGCATTTTATCTGATTGTACCTCAAGAATTCAGCCATGTCTTTATGCATTATACAAACGTAACAGACATAGAAAACACCAGCTCCAGCGCTGCCAGCTGATGCCAGCCTGTGTTTCACTGCAAGGGAATTCTGCTCTCGCTGTTCCAGGTAGCATATGACTTAGGGGCGTGTGCAGGTGGAGATCTGAGGCACTTGAAGGAGGCCTAACGAGAGGAATTAAGTGCTTTCTGTATTTGGGAATTTCCTTTTGCTTTCTACTAAGCAATTAGAAGGGCGGTGGAAGGTGGGGAGAGTTGTTGTATATAATTAATTGGGTTGTTTTTAAATGCACAGAACTGGGAAGTAATAGGAAATCACATTTTAGAAGACACTCATCCAGTTCAGAGACCCATATTCTTCCATAAAGACTGTGTCGGGAGCACTGTGTTAATGAAAGCCTATTGTAAGAGAGGTGGTTCTTGTCCAGTTTGAGAAGATTGTCCAAGATAAGAGCCTTCAAGCTTTTAAAAATCCCAAGCAGTACTCTTACAAACCCCCTTCTAGGTGAGCAGGTTTCCCCTTTGTTCAGAAACAATAACTTTCTTTCTTAATTTGGTCACCTGCACACCTGTTTATAAAACTAAAAGCTAATAGAAACACAAAATAAAGTCCAGCTGGGGAGAAGGTGATGGAATAATTGTGCTGTGAGAAGCAGTAAAGGAGGGGGCTGGGCATGCTGTTCCTTCTTTAGTTTCATGTTTTAATGTGTTTTTTTAAAATAACAGAGTCCCTGTAGTAATTCTTAGTTTTCTGTTCTTTAATTTTTGGGTTTCGTCTTATAATAACTTAGCTTTTATTCTCCAAATTCCATTAAATTCTTCACTTTATTTTCTTTTTTTTGTGGTTCATTTCTGTAAAATTTTATAGCTGAAGGAGGTGGGGTTTTTAGGGGTGTTTTTCTTCTAAGTCTAAATTTGTGCTTACTAAATCCCAGTCTAGGTTTCCAGTGCTAAGCATTTGAATATGCCTGAAAACCAAGAAATAATTGCCTTTTTTTTTTTTTCATGTGATCTGTTATGCTGCCTTTCTTAAGACAAAAATGAGGGTTTCACCTACCTACCGTCTTAAAGTGAGTGGAGGTACTAATGATCTTCACAAAATGGGACTTTCTAGATTCAGAACTACAAGGTGCCCTGTCAGTGAGAAACAGATGTACCCAAAAAGGTATAAGAACTGAAACTGGAGTTCAAACTGACTGATTTAGTGTGATGATTTTTTTTTTAAATTATTATGCTTTTGAAACCAGTTCAACTTATCAGTTAAAGATCTAACTGATATTAGGAGGAGGAGAAGGAATATACAGGCCACTTAATATTGAATGTGTCAGTATTGTTTATAAGGCTTCCCTTGCAGACCGTCTGTCTGAATATCCTGTTCAAAATTCTGCCCTTTTTCTAACTACAGAAATTGGTCCCAGAGTGCAGATAGGAATTTTTCAAGAGGCACAACAGATAATTCAGACAGTTGTGTAAGCACCAGAAACTTAAGAGGTATAATTCTAGTCCTCCAGATAAACAGAAATAAGTACGCTTGTAATATAGAAAACTTCCTGTGATTCATTTAAAACTGGTTTTTGTTTTGCTACCACTCCCTACTGACGCTGCAGTCAGCCCTGTTTCCAAAAGCATTATCAGCACCACTCCCAGCTGCAGCACACACATCTGTGCTCGCGGCCAGAGGCACCCAGCAACTGCGCCCACTCTCCCCACCACGGAGACCACCTAGTGCCCTCTTGCAGCAGAAGGGTGTCACTTGCTATGGGGCTGTCCCTCGCCACATGCCGAAGGCAGCTGTACAGCTAAAACGCTTACAAGCGGTGTGTGTGCTGAAGGTCCAAAGTCCGGGATTTTCTGTGCACAAGTTGGTGAGCTGTGCTGTTGGCGCACGTAGGAGATCCCTCTCCATTCTCAGGAACAGGGGGATGCCATGGCCACTGTGGAGCCATTCATGCTGACTGCTCTGAGCCATAATATATGTATTTATATAATATATTTTTGCAAATTTTTTCACAGATCTACAATACTGCTAAATACAATTTCTCAAAAATTAGTCTAAACGATGGGAGGCTTCCTTATTACGCAGCTCTGTCTGAAATTAAGACAGACTCCTCTTTCTCAAGTCTGGAGACTCTGTACCTCATCTCACATCTGAGTTGATGTCACACACTTTATTTTTCATGTTTTTTATATTTTTCTCTCTTTTTTTTTTTAATTATTTTAACTTTGCAAAGCTTTTGTGAGATAGCTTGTGGGCAAAAGAGCCAAAAGCTTCCAGCTGATGTTTGAGAGTGAGGATGTGTCACAGGCCAGGCCCACCCATCGCCCTTCACTTGACACACATTCCTCATACGCTGAGCTGTGACCAGATCAAAGAGAAGGTGGCTTTCTTTCATTTTGTTTTATCTCAAGGCAGTTCTGCCGGTCCTTGAGCACAGCTAGGTATCTGTGACACTGCATGGTAAATGCACAGTGTGTTTCTCAAGCATTATAAGCTACATGCTGCTTGTTAATAACCATTTGTGACCCTTCTTTCAGGGTATATTGTATTTGCAATGGTAAACCTTTCCGCCTTCCCTTACATACGTCTCACAGCTAGTGACCCCTTTGTCAATACATCTGATAATCCTGAATTGCTGGAGGTCAAAATTGATAAGATATGAAAAATAGCAACACAGGGCTAAAAAGCGTTTCTTTTTAGGATTCATTGAACAGTCCTTTTTGCTATTCCATCCAACGTGTAAATTTCTAATGTATTTGTTAGAAACCTAGAACTTTTTAGAAACACGTACACCCAAAACTTCCAAACTTCTCATCTGCATATTTGAAAGCCTATTCTGTGCACACTGAGTTCCTGACCAAAAGGTCGTATCCAGTCTATACCTGTCACAATTAAACTAGGTCTCAAAATAGCTATCTGTTGCTGAAAAGTGTTTTCAAAGATCAAGTGACACAGACTGCACCTTTATCTGCAAGCCTGATTTTGCACAAAAAGCTCTCAATCAAGTTGAATGAAGAGTTGGTGCTTGTAGTTAAGAAACAACTCTTAAGTTTGACCTCTTAATTATCTTTAATTAACTGCAATGCAAGGTAAAACTAACATTACTTCTTTTCATTTACAGTATTAGCTGATTGAGGTCCTTGAATATTTCTAGTATCTGTTCATCCCAAGAAAACAACTAGAGAATAAACATTAGTTGGTACAAGGTCCTGACTCAGCCGTGTTGTGAGGAAGGAAGGTTGTCGTTACATACCTGAAGCAAGGGCGGTCTGCATTGGGCCATTGAGCCTCTATTTCCTAGATACTCTCAGGGCTGCTGCTCTGATAAGCTCCTCCTACAGTGAACCTCTTTACTTGCAGTATTGTCTGAAGTAAAGTATTTGAGAGTCAGACAAAAAGTAGTTTGAGAACTACTTAGATATGTAGATCCAGGTAAAATGTTAAGTGTATAAATGTGCTCTCGTGCTTCACTTTTCCTCGTCACCCTGGAATGGCCTTCAGGCTTGGGTTTGAGGCTCTTAAGATTTGGAGAATCCTCTTGCTGTAGGCTTTGCTATCTGCCTCTCATCTTTTCTACTGTCTCTCTAAAATCACAAGTCAAGACAATTCTTTGTAAAACTTGTCAGTAGTAGCCTATTATATCGGCTGGCATCTCAAGAAATCTCAGCCTCCAGTTAACTGGACAGACTGGTTTTTGCAGCTTGTTCAACTTCACGGGTCAAAGGGGATTTCACTTGATCTGAAGATCATCCGTGCTTGATGACTTCCTACACTCACCACTATACAGTGCACTCGTTATCTGCTTACTCTCACGGGCTTCATACAAGTTAAGTTGTCCGGATGTAACAAACTAAGTATTCTAGCAACTCCTACAAGAACTATGTAACTTTAAAATCTGAAAAAATTTGCACAAAACTTATTAGACACTCTCTATTCTATCACAATTCGTAATTACAAAATGAAATGGCTTCAGAAAAAGAATAAGAAGCAGAGATTTTTAAGAAATTTGATTATGCAAAAATGGGAATGTTTTGATTTCAGCCTATCTGTATGGGGAAAAATAACTGATGGCACCAGTAGAGGCACATGTGATTATCTCCAATTTAAATGCATCTTTTTTTAAAAAAAAATGGAAGTATGTGTTACAATGCTCTTTTAAACTATAGCCTTATTCAGCACACATGGAACACCGATGATAGTCTTATCAGTTCACTTAAATATGATCAAATGAAAAGCAAACTGTTCAGGGTACTTGTAGTTATAATTTTGGGGTGGGTTTTATTTGCAGGGGGGTGGGTGGTTTAGAAACCAAAGTGACAATATAAAATAAAATCAGTCATGTGAAAAATGAAACACCTTTTTTCAAAATAAAGCCATAATTTTACCATTGTAAAGATATATGAATGTCAGAGATGAGCAATAAGCAATATTCAGATCTAAATCTACATTAGGTTATTTTTTTTGTTTGGGTCCTATCTCTAACAAACAATAAATACCGGAAGAAAAATAACTGATGCTTACGTGCACTGCTAATTAAGGGCTGACAAGCCTTTTTGAAAAGGACAGAAACACTTGCAAACAACCATTCTCCCCAAACTAGAACTAAACCATTTAAATCTTCTCTCATTCTTTTCATTCCTCATTACTTTTCATTTATAGACACTGCCAGGTGCCAGCTGGGGCACAAGACAGAAACAGTAAACTGCAGAAGATGGCTATTTGTGATGTTTCAAGCATAACCAGAAGCTGAATCTATTACGAAAAAAAAAAAACCCAAACCCCACAGAAAAGCAGAAGTTCTTCTGAGATCTTCACCCCAGATTTGCAGATTTAATGTGTCTGGTTAGTTTAGATAATAATCCAAGCCATTCTCATAGATGTAGTGCATTGTTGCAGGGAATCTCAAACCATTTTGCTGTGCACCTGTTTCTCACATCTATAAGCAATATTATTTTTTTAATATCAGCAGGTAACACTATATTCTTTTGCTGTAAATTAATAGTATGAGTTTTGATCAAGAGCTGATCATGTGCTTGTGAATTATTTGTCAGTTATTTTCATGATTCTTTTTTCCCCTGAGTTGAGAACCTAAAAAGAATAGGTTGAATTGTTTTTTAAGTAAAATTGGGCAAAGATTTGGGGTTTAGGAATATCAGACCCATGACCTAGCTTGTCAGAGCAGGATACTGCATGTTGTTGTATTACAGGGCTGCTGAAAATGTGGAATATCCTTCAATTCCAGCTGGTACAGTGAAAGGATCAGATTTTTCTATTATGTTAATAAACATCATTAAGACTAAAATTAAGATTTGTTATTTATTTCAGGATTCCAAAAGCTTACAAGTAGTGAGTTATTTAACTTTTTTTTTTGGGTGAGTCTCATAAAGTGGGGTTCATTGTCACTACCTACCACAATTGCTCTAAAATGGTTAGCAGAGGTAGGAAGGTCCCTCTCAGCATAAGCCTCATACTCTACTGCTACGTGATGCCTTGAGCGGCTGCATGTCTGCTTAGCCTGAACCATGGACCGCAGATAAATAACCACATAAAGATAGTGCAATTATTTCATGATTTTGTTTAGCTAATTCTCATCTAATTCCAATTTCCATTGAAAAAAGCTATTTTAACTTTTAAGAGGCAGTTGTCATTACTAATGATGAAGCTGGAAGATAGTTTCTTTCTAGCAAAGCTCTTTGTTACTCAACCTTCTGCATAATAGAGTTTAAAGAAAGCCTTAAAAAAGGAAAGAATACTTTGTTCGTACTTGTCTTTGTAAGTAAAGTTTCCAAGAGTCTTTTGGTAGCCTGATGGCGCATCAGAGTGCGGTGGGCAAGATTATAACGTGGAATGACATAGACAACTTCCAATGAAGAATGGAACAGAAAAAAATTTTTAAGCCCTCTTTGAAAAATATCATTGTTTTCCTTTATTGGCTGTGATAAAATCTTCAGCACAAGTCTAATAAAAGATACTTAGTTCAGGTGAGCAGGAAGAACGTACACTGTGTCAAGAAACTAAAAATATATATACATTCTATATATGTTTCTGGTTTTACCAGACTTCAAGAGGTTTCACAGTAAAATGAGTCTTTTGCAGAAAGTTGTATCTTGTGTTCCTGACAGTGACTTGATTTTATGGTGTGGGTTTTTTTTTAAAATGAGAAAGGAGGCGGGATTCTAAATGATATTTGCTGAGTAAAAAACGAGATACTTAAATTACCTTTATTATAAGTAAAATTTAAATGAGGTCAGTGCAGCTAATGAATAAAAACAATCTTTGATTCCAGATATCAGTCCATGTAAGTGGAGTCCTGAGATCATGAGTTTTTACGGCTCAGTCATGGATACTCCAATTGTTTCTCAGATGGCCTGGGCCATCCTATTATAACTGCAAACACTATGGGAATGAGGTAAACTGTCCGCTGATAAAGTGACTCCTGTAAGGTCAGAAATCAGAGGGCATTCCCATTATAGCTGTGGAGCATTGTAAAGTCAGTTCTCAACAAAAGGTTAACATTCAAATATTCTAAACTATTAATTTAGGCAATGATGTTCTTTCCTGATGCACTTACTCTAAAATTGATTGTTTAAACAGCACTTAATTGTATTAAGGAGAAGGATAACAAAATCATGCCAAGGAGCCCTGTTAAAAAGGGAGGGAAGCTTCATACACAAATGATTTGGCAACTAAACTACTTATTGAACATACATTAAGCATTTTCGATGTGTGAAATATTACTGGAAATGCATTTCCTGTATTTTTCTTATTTTATATAAATGTGTGTTTAACCACATGGTAATTTAATGCTGGCTTTGTTTAATATCCTACAGGAAGCTTCAAAAGATGGTGCATGACATCAAGAAAAATGAAAGCGGGATAATAAACAAGTTCAAAAAGTAAGTTTGAAACGCCAACCTTTGTTTTATCAATTTGGGGAAGTTCCGATTCCTAGCAGAGTGTATAATACTTTAATGACGGGACCATGTTATTCTAGAGAGATGTACTTCAGCGTATGTACAGAGCTTCAGTCCAGACTGCAATGTGCAAAATTGTCATCAGTATTAAGAGTGTCACAAAGTAGTGGCAGAACTGGCCTTCAACAGGACGTTGTGTTTGTAGTCCTGAAAAACAGCATTTGGCTAAAGTGCATTTTTCTTATGTATTCTTTGGGAATGATCATTGCTTGTTGTTTAGGTGTGTGCCTTTCTCCTCAGGCTACCTGCCGCCATAAAGTTTTAATTTGAGCTCTACCTTGAACCAACTGGTCAGATGTCATAGTTAGAATTCCCATAAAAATGCTAAGTCCTCCTGTGTTTCAGTCCCATAAGACAAAACCCAGCATTACCTAACATCCTTATTCCAGTAAGAAGTGCTAAACAGCACGCATATTGATGTCACGTGCATATGAGGATCATAAAATATTCATGTGTATTTATACATAGAAAGAAATTCCAGTAATTCTGCATCCTTGTCAAATGAATACACCATTCAGTGTTTCCAGTCAAACATCTATTTAAGCCAATTAGCTATTTAACATACTTTTTCTTTTTCTTAATGCAATAGCTCATTTGCATTGAACTTCCATTTGGATGCGATTTTCTCATTCAGATGGCTGTCTTTACATGGGTCATTGACAACAAAAGTACAAAGTACTTTTAGAAGTTAATTAGTACACAGTATCTGCAGTGTTTCCAGGACAACCATAATACATTCTAGAAAATCAGCTGTCCTACATAAGAGACACATATAAACACTGTTTAAAAGTGTTCTTAAAAGAGTGACCATGACAGCTCAGATCAAGGAAAAGAAGTAGTATTGTTTGAACGAGAGCTAATTTTAGGTATATACAAAGTGGTCAGTAGGCTGGTGGGAGAGGCCTAGGCTCTGACTGCTTTGGCTATGGAAGAGCTTGGGAAAGCTAGGCTGGCTACAGCTACTGGCCTGGCTGCCTGCCCCCAGGGCTGGTGTTTGTGGGGCAGCTGTGGTCCCTGGCAGAGGAGGGGGATATGCTTCCAGGAGCAGCAGCCACCACCTGGCTCACCCGTTCCCCAGGCAGGAGTGACCTGAGGTTGCAAGCCCTCCTTTGTGGCCTCTTTATCACAGATGTGTTTTTGCTGTCCACAAACCTTGAGCAGGCTCTGATGGTGACACCTAATATATCAGATAGATTCTTGAGACAGCTTTTTCCCTTTACTCATTCTCTGGCGCTCTAGCACTGCTGCAGTTTGCAGTAAGTCACAGTCACGTGGTATACGTACTTGTTATTTCTGCACAAAAGCAAATCTTCCCTTAAAATGACCCTCTTTAAACAACTTGGATCTTTAATTTAATCTAAGCATGCTTTTCTTTTTAACGCATTGTGTATGTAAATAGACCACTGTGTTCAGAGGTCCGTCTGCAAAAAACGCATAGTTTCACCTGGGACTTGCGCACAGGGCAGAGCTTTTAGGTTGTCAAAGGTTTTGGTGGGTTTTGGAGGTAGGGGAGATGAGGGGCATCGGGTGTTTTTTGTTGTGGCTTTTTAATAAAGGATGGCTTACTACTTCACAGTAGTAGTTTAAGTGTAGTTAATGTTAATAATGTTGTGGTGGGACTGGCTCAAATGCCTCGGAGAGGAAAGCAGATGGCAGAAACAATAGAAGCATCTCAAAATTATAATTTGAGGTAATAAATTGTCTCCCATAGTTGCCAGGACATGAATTCTGCTGTTAATCAGTATTGCTCTGACTGTGTGTCCTTCCCTGAGAGTAAGAGGGGAAGGACAAACAAGGGAAAAACAACAAGAACTAAATGTTGCTGAAGCTTGGAAGGTCAGAGGTGCCATCATTAAATGTCAGATACAAGATTGCTGCTATAACGCAGCAATTCTTTTTGATTCTCTCAAGATTAAGAAAAAAATCCACAAAAAGAACAGGCTCATAAAAACTCTCTTAATGTATGACTGCAGCACAAAGCTCACATTTCACCGCCCCCAGCTATAAGAATACAAATTGAGATGTAAAAAAAAATCTTTCTGATACTTCTATGATTCATCTAAGCCATATTAATCTCTTCTGCAATTATGAAGATCAGAAATTTATTTTTTTAGAAGTTGAAGAAAAAATTCTTACATTTGCACGTGACTTGGGAACTCGAATCTTGAACCCAGCACATAATGAGACTTGCAATAAAAGCCTGAGTTGACAACGCTGATAAGGACCTGTACAAGAGATGCCAAGCTTTGCAGAATTAGAACTGGCTGTATTCGTCTGAATGTGCCCTCTGGGGGCTTTTGTTTTATTTTAGTAGATGCTGCTTCTAAAAAAAATGCAGTTATCCAGTTGATCACTTCCTCCATTTCAGTTAAAGGATTACTTTATTTAAATGTCAAGGATCTGAACATGACTGAAGCAGGAAAATTGTACAAAAAAACTTGCTTTATGTAGCACAGATTTGGAATTTGTCTATATGCTGGAAAAAACATTGTTTTGTCTCAAATTCAAACCTATTATAAGTAGAAATAATCTTAGAGAAATCAAATAATGCACTTGTTTATCTCAAGCCTACAGTTTTCACACATGTATACTCTAAGTCTCTGCTACTGAAACTGAAAGAATCATGAAATACTCATTAAATACATTTGACTTATTACCAGTATTTGTTAAGACACTTGTAAAATCTAGATTGGCTCTTGATTGTGCAGAAAAGTCAGACAAGTTCTTGCATCAAGTGGTTTGCTCTCCAATCGAGTTCATCTGTGGGGTGCCTCTGGGGAGGGATATGTCTACCCTCCATGTGTGTCTTAAAGGTGTGCGGAAAGCAGTCTGAACAGTGGTGCTAACAGGAAACTACAGATTGTTTCTTCATTGCTTACAAGTTCCTACTTGTTTATTCCCTGTCCTGACTCAAAATTTTCTGACAGTAAAAACATTGCCTGCTGCAGGCTACCATTCACCTGCTCGCCCTTAGTCACATGCAAGACTGTTTACAATATGGGAGTCCCAGCTGCTGTGAGATCATTATGCCAAAGAGGATTATGTACCCAGGTGTAGGAAGCACTAGGTATAGCCCAAGTTGTGTAAACAATGGGAGCTGGGAGCATTTTTTCATACTCACATCCTTGGTAATACAGAACAGGGAAGTAAGAGAGAAATCATAGGTTTCTCCTTGCAGGATGGTTGCCTATGCTGGAAACGCACTGTAAAGATGTAGTACTCATCTGTAAATGATAAGCTTTAAGCCTCTAGGCTTTGTTAAGTGGAATCCTAGCTCTGTTGAATTCGATGCTAAAAGTCATACTGCATATACCGCAAAGTCAGGATTTCACCCTAGAGTTTTGGTACGTGCTGGCCTAGTGTATCAAATAAGAAACTAGAAGTTCTGATTAGTCATCTTACTGCAATGCCCCATCCTACCAAAGCTTCCTTTGCAAAGCCATCAGAAATCATACAGTTGTAGTTGTTAGTCTAACTGCACACAATCCAAATATGTGCGTTTCTTGAAATCATATTTGCCATGTGACCTGAAAAATGCAAAGAAGATATATCTTCACCTCATCTGCTCTACCCAGTTTTTTAATTGGATAAGTTTTTATTTCAGATTTGTCTGGTCTATTTTCCTGTACCATTTATAACTTAGGTGGTAACTTCAGGCAGAAAAATGGAGTTGTGTCACTTAAGGTCTCTTCAGCCTGCATAGCTGCAACTAGAAGACATCCATCATCAAACTCATGGCAGAGGAAAAAGTGGTATTTTTATGAACTAAACAATGAGAGAAAAGTACTAAAATCAAGCTGTAGCACACTTAGAAACATAAACCAGGGAAAAGTATAATACCTAATTTAACTGTATTCTGAAGACTCATGAATTTGAATGTGTAGCTGGATAGAATGTTTTGAGTGCCAGAATTTTTATTAATATAATAATATTTCATCAAAGTGAAGATAAATAAATCGCAGCTATATGCCATTTTACTGCCACAGCACACTGTAAAGAAAATGTGTGGAAGAGTACTAATAATACTTTTAAAAAAAAAAGTTTCAGATTAATTTTATTTTGTACAATCACATACTTCCAAAACTGTAACACACTATTCCACTGGGTCATGAGAATACAGCTTGGGAAAAGTTTATCTGTCAGTTGGATTTCACCTGTTAGGAATTCTGGAAAAGTTTTTGGCAAAGTTACAGAGAATCACAAATAGTTCAGGTTGGAAGGGACCTTAAAGATCATCCAGTTCCGACCCCCCCTGCCATAGGCAGGGACACCTCCTAATTAATTAATTAATCCTTTAATCACAAGTATGATGATCTAGTGCATTTAGGGCTAATAAATACTATAAATACTCAACTCAATAAAGATGTCAATATAACATCTGTAAATCCTATTAAGCAAATATGGTTCCTAAGAAGGGAGTGGATTCTGTACGGAGTTAACAACAGGAAAATTGGCTACATACAAAGGGCTACTACTGTGTATGTTTAGTTACTTTTCTGGATGCTGCAAAAAGTGTTGCTAGAGTCAAAAATCCAGACCTCTGCGGCAGTTTATTGACCAATTCTCCATATAGTGCAGGAAAACACAACAATGTGATATTAACTTTAAGTATATGATTAATACTTTCATTTCGTATCGGAGTCCTTACATGACTAAAGTTAAGCACATGCCTAAATACTTCGCTAGATCAACCTCAGTATGCGGCAGAGGGAGAAATCTCAGAATATATTGTACTTTAAAATAGTTTATTCTCCTAGAAGTTATCGTGAATTTCTGTACATTGCATTCTGTTCTTGTGTGAGCTGCATCTAGATCCCATTATGTGACATGTCTCAAATGCTACCTGGTTATTTGTTGAAGCTAAAATGTATATAGTAAGATGCTTTTAAAAACCTGTAAACATACTCTCACAAATGTACTTTGATTTTATTGAGTCCTTTAGAACTGAAATTTCTTAGGGATATTTCAAAATCTCCAGAAAATTACTTATTCTCTACTAAAATTCAGAAAAAATGCTGGTCCTGTTAAAGTAAATGAAAACTTGAACTATTTAATTGTGTTCTATCACAGCTAACCCAGAGATACTTCACCACCTGTAACATAAGTCCAGAGCAGAGTAGCACTAGAGTATTTTACTTGGAAATTGCATTTGCTATAATTTTATCTAACTCTGGTAAAAGATATGTTAGGAAATCATTCTTTCTTCCACTTGAATATGTATACTCAGTTGGCCGGCATTTGGTTCTTTCAGTCCCTTGTCATTAACTTCAGGGGAACGGGACAGAGCCAGTTGTCACTCTGCAAGCATCTATGCGGATAACGACATCGGGATGTGAATCAGCTAGGTAACCACTCCTTGGCGTAGGGGTTATGTCTGTTGAGCTGGGTTGTACATTGGGTGAGTTCTGGCTCTTGCAAAGCGAAGCTCCAATTGACTTCAAAAGAGCCTGGATTTCAGTTCCGGCACTCAGTAAATCATACCAGTACAGTGAGAATTTTTTTTAAGTGGATTTGAATTTTAGAATAAGTAACGTATTTGAAGGATTTCTAAGAAATATAGATGTGGTCATAAACTGTTTCAGCTCTGTGACAGAAACATTATTTCTTTTTCTTCTATTGATATTCAGGTTCCAAAATGAACAAGTGGCCTTAATTTGCAAAACTGGGAAAGATACTTGGGATCGGTATGCTATTTCAGAGCCGCACGATGGCATGATAGGCTGCTTAGACACAGACCTCTGTTCTGTGCTTTGTATGCTTTCGTATAACATATTTACATTTTCTGTCGGGGCCACTGCCAGGATTTACAGGGCCTGGGACAAAGGGTTGAAGTCTTCTGCTTAGCAGCTTGGAAACACATAATGTGGCTTAAGCCACGTACTTTACACTGCGACCCAGACATCCTCTTCCTGGTCCTTCAGTTCCACTATTTTCCAAGTCTCTGCCATCTCTGAACAACTCACGATAGATGCGTTGCAAAGTACATTAATAGATTTTGGTCTACCCTCCTGAAGACCTGAGATCTGCCCTGGCAGTGGCCCTGGGTTTTTCTTTCTAACATGCCTGTGCTAACCTGGACAGGAGACAAGAGCAAGGCTGATGAGAATGCTTTTTAATTTACTGTTCGTACACTGTTATATTGTGCTGCGGGAAGTTAAAGACTTGGAGGAAGCAGCTATCCACCATAAGTGTTGTTAGTAAGGAACAAAACAGGTAAACACTTTAAAGAATAATGTACCTACGTTGTTTTTTCTTTGGTTTTGGGTTGGTTTGGTGGGGTTTTTTTGAGCTTTAGCAATGCCTGCACAATTTATTCGTTGATTCATGCATGTGCATGTATTCTTTTTTTATCCGAACAACAGAATTCCATTAATTCAACTCAAAAGTAGCCAAAGCATTTCTCAAAACCGATGGGGGAAAGTTTGCAAACTGATGTGTTAGTGCCACACCTCCGCCCTGAGGTACATTGGTACCTGAGCAGTGACACCAAAGCACGTGTCAGGACCTAAATACTGAGTGTCAAATTCTTGTGGTAAAGCAAAATTTGTAGACATCACTATTGCTCAGAGATCACAAGAAAACATTTTAAATTCTTTTTTTTTTTTAAATAATTTGCTTATTTTTGCAAATGAATTTGTTAGGACCTCATTGAAGAATGAATAAAGCCATCAATTCAGGGGATGAAGGTTCAGGTCCATGGCGATGTCCCATCAGTGCTACAGGGAGGCTTTTACACAATGTTCAAAAGTCACTTTGAAGAATCATTTTAATATAAATTGTGTTAATGTTTTATATGGCTACAGAAAGCAAAGGTGTTTTTTCTCTTCAGATCCATTAGTCTGGCCTCTGATATCACACATGCACCATTTGTTTTGACTTTAAACCCAAATTCTTCTCTGTTTTTACAGGGTAATAAAATAATTGATATATCAACTGACTGTAATTCAGTGTCTTCTCTGGACAGCTGCAATTTGCCAAACAGGAGTATACATGTATATACACATACATATGTATGAACAGGAGTACACACATATACGTGTACACATATTACATATATGTATACTTCCATTTTGCTGAAAAAATATATATGCACATACATATACATACGTGTATGTGTATAGCCACAGAGATCCTTTCAGTATTTCTACAAATTATCTTTTGATTCACTTGGTATTACAAATACCACTATAACAGTATTCACTAAAAAAGGAGCATAACACCATGAAACAAAAGTAAGTGGAAACAGAATCTGTCCACAAGAGACCTGGTATACATGTAAACATCAATTAGAAAATGAAGTGCAAGCAAATTGATAGTTATAAAAATATGGCTGGAGAGTGCTGCACCACTTTTTTTATGCCATAGTCTTAGCAAGTCTCTCTGAGGCTGAACAGATTTTCATCTTCAGATAGCTGTGCGTTTATCGCTGACCCCTCTGTTATCTATTTCTGCATTGGAAATGAAGAGGAGAGTGGGTGGGCGAGGAAGCTGTTCTTTCAAAGTATGTTCTTAGCCAAAAAAAATTTTTAAAAATCCCAGATTAGATTCTAAATTCTTATCTGTTTCTAGCTTTTCAAAGCATTCTCCTGCAGCTATTTGCTAAGCATCTGTGATGGTAATCTGTATTTCTTCAGCTGCAGGTATCTTTTGTTATCAGCTCTTTTTATGTGTCTGGCTAATGCTCCCTTCTAGTGAATGTTACTTATTAGATCATAAATGTAATAATTATTGTTTACAGGCTAAAAAAAAAACCTCCACCAAGTCTACCACGAAGGGATTATGCTTCAGGTAAGACTGTATTAATGTAAATTTAAACAGCAGGTCTGTGTATGTTTGATACCTATACACCTAGCAGTATTTCAGCTATACTTGTCCTCATAATTTGTTTTTAATGAGAGTACAATATACCATTATCTGCAACTCTGAAGGTAGCTCACACCTCTGAAATGAGAGGCAAGGAAAAGGTATCAAGTTGTCCCAGAATGAAGAAAGAGTAGCAAGTACTTACTCTTTCAAAAATCAGTATTTACCAGGGTTGTGCATGTAGGCTGCTCTAAAAATGGAGGAGAATTCACATCCAGTCCTCTCTGCCAGAAGTTGTGATGTAGAAATAAATAGGGAAAAAAAACTGAACAAATGGATCATCCCAGATTCAGAATCTTAATACTATTAATGTGACAGTGGTGACATCATGAATTTTATTAGAGGTAGATGGTATCTGCTTATCATACAGCACTGCCCACAAACTAGTTCATGCCCATTTTTACAAGTTAATAGCTATCGTGTTAAGGAAACAGCAATATGAAAACTGAAGCAAAGAGGACAGAGTTTAGAAGTTACCAGATTGTTCTATGTTTAATGTAAGTACTTGTAATTAGTGTGCTGTCCTGGAGCTTTAACTGAGAAACAAGAAAGTGCAAGGCTGAGAGGTCAGCGATAGATCCATTACGTAGAAATTGTTACTCCTACTTAAAAATTAGATGCATTAGCAGGACACTCTGTGTAAAGTGCATGCTCTGCTGTTCAGACCATGTGCACATTGGCATTTTCTAATGCTTTTCCAACAGCTCTGAAACAATTTATCAAAAATAAGCAAGCAGGCATTTAATTTACTATTCAGTCTAAACCAGATGTGTTGCTCTGAATTGTTTAGGAAATTTTGACCGCTCTTTTTTTTGAACTGAGTATGATTGATTTTTAAAAATTTATTTATTTATTTCTTCAATCTATACTTAAGATAAACATTTATGTTCGCTATTACATGTCCTTAAATAACTCTAATGCTTGGTTTAGAACATGCAGACAATGAAGAGGAACAATGGTCAGATGATTTTGTAAGTACTTATTTTGGGGTAGTAAGAGGTTACTGTAGCAACAAGTTCAGCACAAGCAATAATAATAGTTTATTTTTGAATCATCTACTTGTGGTTGAACTTAATACTACTGAAACGTTATCTTATTTGTTGTATCAGCATTATTTAAAAGTAGCCACTGGTCTTTAGCTACCTCAATTTTTTTACACTCAACTTAGCAGTACACTCAGAAACACTGTCAGTGGTAGCCATGGATGCTCAGCTTTTTGGATAAGTAAGCACATGGCATCGATTTGAAGGACTTCTCAAACTGAACAGTAATTTCAGAAACCAGTAGTAAGATCATCTGTTTGGGAGAGGGAGGGTGGGAGGGGTGAGGATGGGAAAGCCACTTCTTCCTAAAAATTAAAAATTTCTGATAAGACTTTAGAGAACATTAGAATGAAGCAAGCCGTGGTCATCAGCCACGTAAAGTAATGGTACAGCCATTAGCCTGAAGTGACTAGTTTCCTTCTGGAGTTAGATCCCGAATACCCTTTTAATAGGAAAGGGAGAGGAGGTGACAGGACACATCAAAGAGTGACAGCCAGAACTAGGAAGGAACTGTCCTGTGAAGGAAAACAAGCTGTTGGTCCATAATTTGAAGACTGAGCTCTTGGTGTGAAAGGACTCCTTGGAGATAGCAAGGAGACAGGGAGCAGGAAGCTCCTGGGAGGAGCAGAAGCAGGGGGCAGGCGGGAGTGCCTGTTTGTTTAGAGGGAGCACTAAAAGGGAGTGAACGTGTCCTTTGAAGGATACATTCTCGTAACTTAGTTAATTGTACTCCTGCAAGGATACTTGTGTCATATACTGCTATGAAGGTGGAAGTATGTTATGAGATGAGAAATGGGAAGTTCTGCCTTTCCAGGACAGTGATTATGAAAATCCAGATGACCACTCTGACTCTGAGATGTATGTGGTCCCCAGTGAAGAGAATCCTGATGACAGCTATGAGCCACCTCCAAGTGAGCAGGAGAAAAAGAAGATTCCTTCTGCATTCCCTATTTCTAGGGGTGAATACGCAGGTAATTATGGAATAGTTGACTATGTCAGCCTGATAATTGCTTATTTTCCAGTACTGGAAGAGAAGTGGCCTCAAATGGACTAACCTGTCCTTTCCTCAAGAGTTTTCTTTTAATTCTGACAATCAGGTCTTTAGCTTTCAGGGATATGATTTGTTATTAGAGCATGAAACAGGTTAGTATTGCTGGTAGCAGTGTTTAGAATTTTAAAACAACATGTCCTAGAGACTTTGCTAGACATCTACTAACTACAAAATTCAAGCAAAGGTATGGGAGATATCACTAACTTGGCTCCAGATTCATCTGCGTATTTTAATGCAGGAATTCATGTTGAAGATTAAGCACATGATACTAGATAGGTCCTTTAATCTTTTCTGTGTCTGAAATCATTATTCCAAAAGCAGTAAAACAGAGGACAAAGCAGCCCAAATATTCACTCCATATTGTCCTTCAAGATTGGTACTGGGGAGGATAAACATTCTGAAAAACAGGACAGGATCAAGATTTTATTTACATCAGTCCAGCACAAAGGTGTTTTTTGTTCCTGTTTTGATTCTTTTCAACCATGGGCAGACTGCGCTGAAATGAATGAAAGTTGGTTTCAGTTAGACGAAGACTTGAGCCATTGTGAAAAGAAACATTGGCATGATGCCTGCTCTCATTTTTGTATGATACAAGACTGTTACTGGTTATAGAATAATCATCAATGTGCTAAAATACCATATATGTACTCATAGAATTCATAAGCATTTCACCTACATGCTCTTTGAAAAGGGGAGGAATTTTTAAAATAATACCCCAGAGGACCTGGCATGATTTGTGTTTCAGTCCCACCCTTTGTGCTGTGTAACAGTTGTTCTCCTTATATGTCAGATACATTCTTTCTCACTTCCTATCAGCAAAGTTCATACTAACTAATGCTACACCACCCAGCCACCACCTTTTCCCCAAGGATTTAAACAGTTGTTCATACAACAGTCAGTGTCTAAGCACCCTCTGCAGCCTGGCAGAGAGGACTAGGTTGCTACCTTGAGCGATGAAATAGGACCAGTTTGCTCACAAGTCTCAACATCAGGACCAAAATAAACTTAGGTCTGCCTCTTGAGCTGAGCTGCAACTACAATAAAAACTTGTTTGCACGGGTAGTAGAAAACGGTCCAGAGGCTAATGTGTAATTTTTACTAAAATAGTTGTTTTCTTCCATATTAAAAGATAATCGCACCAGTCACCAGCAGCTTCCTCCCATCAACAAACCTCTCCCAAGTACACACAGTCCAGCCATGTCCAGACCTAAGAAACCATCTGTGCCATCCCTGCCGTTGCCATCTCCTGCTACAAAACCAAAAGTACCACCGAAGCCTAAGGAGTGTAGTGATGATGAGGTAATGTTTATAGATGTACTTGTTTTGACAGTTTAAATGACTGATGACCCCGCACCGGTCATAAGATAGACTACACAGCAATGACATGGCCTGGTCTCCTTATTAGCCTCTACAGTACAAATCATTTTGTACATCATAAGCAGTGACCTGCAAGTACCGTGCTGATTCCTAGGGGATATCTGCCTACTTTAGGAGGCTCTTAGGCCACAGAATAGTTTCTGCTCATCCATAAGAAGCTGCAAGCAATGGGGAGAGCAACCTCAAATGCTACCCCAGGCCCAAAGGGAAGGGAGGGCTTTTATCCACCAGTCCAGAACTGGAGTAATTTGGTAAAGGGTTTTCAGTCTTGGAGAATGTGATCCACATAGGACGATAAATGTCTGAAGCAACAGTCATTGTGAAAGAGCAACTATTACAAGCTGCTGCAAGGGCTTCAGTCCCAACAGTTTGTTGTTATGATGGAGGTTTAACTGTTAGGGTTTTTTGGTTTTTTTTATCCTGCGTTTCTCATAGGATAATTACATTGTGCCAGTGGACAATGACGACGATAACTATATTGAACCCACAGAAAGCAGCACGTCGCTACCTACAAAATGTGAGTTTTAGTCATTTAAGCTAATAATTATTGCCTTGTTAGGAACAGTAGTGGAAAAAAAAGGATCAAATTAATGTCTGTTTCTAGGGTTCAAAAAGTGGAGGTGCATGTATTAAAGAGAACACAGCCTGTAAAAAGGTAGTTGGCTACTTTGGCCCATGACAAGGCCAAAGAAAATTATTTTTAACTTTATTGGAAGCCATGTTTAATTCCTGTGTCTCTCACTCAGCTGTTTCAAAGTCCAGCCCTTGTACAACCAGGAAGCCTTTCATGGTGTGTGATCTCCCCCCTCATCCAAGGGAGCCACAGCATTAAAATTCTCTGTTAGCTGAAGTGCCTCAGGAGAAGAACAAGCCTTTTTAGATTTTCAGTCAATAAAGACAGACTCTGATTCACTTTTTTACCTGACTATTTGAAGTATATTTAGCTGGAGAGTGAAATTAGTACAGTCCAAAGATGAAAAGTAAACAAAGAAGAGTATGTAGTTCTGCTCTCTGACATTACTGACAGTATCAAACCTATTCAGCAAGGCATGAACACTGAATAAAGTTTCCCTCTTAAAATGAGAGCTGCTTTCTGCCTCAGTTGATTTGTTGAAGGTCACACAAAAAGGCTATCACATGGACCTACTTAATGTTTATTCTTATTGTATAAATGCTACACTGTTAATTTTTAATATTTGTGTGTGTATATATAAATAAGTATGTATATAAACACAGATCTATGAATATATATGCATATGAATATGTTTTTAGCTCCTGTGAACAGATTTATGAAGACGACAAAGTCAGCCCCCCCTACTTCTCCAAAGCCTTCTCTTACTTCTGATATGCAAGGTATGTGGAGTTTGTATCACTGCAAAAATAATCTAAGACTGAGGAATATTAAATTACGCCTGATGTATTCAAAACACAAACCATACAACATACTACAGTAAAACAAATATATGTTGCCCTTTAGGTTTTTCTATGTTGTAGCAGTTGTTTTGCCTAGCTTAAATAGTAAATCTGTTTTAAGCATGAGTAAAACAAGTCATTTGCCCCAAACTAATTTGTTTTAAGTCTTTTGCTCTAGCAGAGGAATGCAAAGGGATCGATACAGCAAAACCAATTATAGGAATCAGTATGTTAGTAATCCCATTTCAAGACTCAATACTTTAGAACACATCAAGATTTAACCTTAAAGAAATTCTGTACAGGCTGATGTTTTTGCATGTCCTGTGATAACAGTGTTCCTATTTAAGTTCTATAAACAGCAATTTATTTGGAAAAAGAAACAAAAGCAGAAGCAAATAAGAGGAATCATATTTGCCTTTTTAAGTGCAGGTACACTTGCTTAATCTTCTTTAGTTGTGGTAACTCTGAGTTGTTTTGCATCCTCATCATCTCATTAATTGCTTGGAACGTAACCTTTACAGACTGATCACACAGTTCTTTAAAAGTCTTTGCATATTCATTAGCAATGTGTTTAGCTTTCACGTCGTAAACTACAAAAGTTTTTTCTGAATGACTTAAGATTTTATGAGTTACTTTTCAGAGATTTTAAAGTGTCCTTTTCAATTTTAGCGTTTCTGTAAATCAGTGTCAAGCAACAACCAGCTCCTGACAGATGTTACTAAAAAAAAAATAAAACATCTCCCCCTGGTGGGAACTCAGACATTTTCTGGCGCAATAAAAGCAATGAAGCCTGACATGAAATTTGTCAAAATATGATTCAATTTTCATTGAAGAAACTGGACATAGTCAAGTATGCTGGTGCTTTTGGCTTTTAATAGCTGTGAATTAAAATAGACCTGTGTGACAGAGCTCAGGGCTGGATGCTGGCCACACAAATGAGCCAGCTTGTATTTATGATTCACCTGATCTTTCTCCCTGAGAGTCAAGGAAGGGCTAAATGCTACCACAGGTGAGACAACACGTCTTTTCTAAACTGTCCTACTTGCACAACACAAGTATTCATCTTGCTTTGGGGGTGGAAAAAAACAAAAACGACAACAACAAAAAGACTGTGGCGTAGGGAGAAGGTTCATTAATACAGTTACTGTTTGCCAGACTTCCTGGGACTTTTCCTGAAGATCTCACTAGAAGACCAGGGGTGTAGCTATGTCAGGGTTTTGGAGGCAGAATCAAGCTCTGAGCAGAATTATTTTTCCAGAGGCAGAAGTACAATCAATACAAACTCTGATCTGTTTTTCTGGTAACGTGCAGTACCTTTTTGCTAACCAAAGAACACAATTTTTTTCCTCCCTATCCTACAGAAGTGTACGAGGTTCCTGAAGAAGAGGTAAGGCCTTTCTATAGTTTATGACTTGCATTGCCCTCAGGCAGGGCACAAATGTGATTGTGTTTAAAAAAAAAAAAAAAAAAAAAAAAAAATTATGATAATCAGCCTTTCAAAGGGGGAAAAATGGGAACAAATCTCTGTCTGCACTTAAAACTTTTTGACACTTCCTTGACAGAAAAGCTGGCAAATTAATTCAAAAGGTCTGCAGAACAGAACAAATGGGAAGGGGCTGAAGTTTCCCAGTCCTGTGTGATAGCGATGCAGTCTGGGAAGCAGCAGCCTGAGAGAATACTTTCCAGAAGCAGAACTGCAGCAAAGAAGGAATGACAGTTCTGACACAGTAATTTTTTTCCCACTTGCTGGTACTGACATGACATGTGGCCAAAGCACTGTGCTCAGGGCTTCACAGACTTACCGGTGGTGACTTCTTGCCTCTCCCATCCTAGTGCAGATTACCAGGCAGAGTTCTACTAGAAATCTATACCACAATGCTAAAATAAGATACTGCTGTAATAACATAAATAGGATCATACAAATCCATTTTACGAAATCAAAAAGTGGCCAAATAATTCAGTGCATTTTCTCTTACAGGAAAAATCATCACCACCACCAGTAATCAGGTAACCCATTGCTATGAATATTTATGCATTATTTAAAACTTGTCAGAAAACATATTTTCTCATTTAGATACTCTTTGATAATTCTCTCTAGAAGATATGCATATCGTAACTTTCTCTCTTTAGATTATCTACACAAAGATTGTATGTGTTAATTTCAGTAACTCAAACATAACACATATTAAAAAGAAATCTCTTAAGGGTACTCTTTAGAATTTTGAGGGGGTAGGGGAGGAGAAAAAGAGGTTGCCTTTGTATGCACTGTTATTAAATATAATTTTCATG
Source organism: Chroicocephalus ridibundus (assembly GCF_963924245.1). Classification (NCBI taxonomy): domain Eukaryota; kingdom Metazoa; phylum Chordata; class Aves; order Charadriiformes; family Laridae; genus Chroicocephalus; species Chroicocephalus ridibundus. Next base: position 17,697,069 of record NC_086289.1, read on the forward strand.
TTGTATTACTAGGTTCACTAAGCCACCTCCCTCTATGCCTGCTCAGAATACAGAGCACTCCCACATGCACAGTATGACCAGAGTGTCACCTAAGCTGGATGCTTCCAGGTAAGTCAACAGCAGTTTATATCAATAGGAAATATTAGCAAGAGACAAAATTTTCTCATCTCTATTGTGTAGCCTTCGGAAAATAAGCAATTGTCAGGACACACAAATATCTAGGGATGTTGGCACAAGATAAGAATTGAAAGTTCTCATTTCCTTGCAAACTTTTGTATTCAAGCCAGTGTGACAAATGGATACTGTTTTCTTGAATATCCCTTTAGGGATCTAGTGCAGGGGTAAAACATCTCTGGAAGCCAGTTTAAAGTCCTTTTACCCATCTCTGCACCCTCACAAATGAGATGTTTTTGCAGGGGATGGAGCACAGGACTGATTGTAAAAAAAAAAAAAAAAAAAAAAAAAACCAACCAAACTGGACGCAGTTAATCCATGATTTGTGTTCCAAGTCTCTGGAGGAAAAGAGGCAAAGGAAACTTGTGTATGCAGCCTATTTCATTCCTGTGTCCCCAGAAGTGTAGGAAGTGGCTTCATAAGCACTGTCTCATCTCTAGGACATTGCTCTACAAAATAAGCCACATGCCCCAGGAAGAGTAGGTGGCACCCACAACACTGCGTCATGGTGTTTGGTGAGGTCCTGTGGACGGTTGCGGGGGACACGAGGTCCAGAATAGAAGCTTTTCTAGAGTAGTTGCACACCAAGGGCACAGCATCACCACCACCACTGCAGCAGTGCATAGCTGCAATTAAATCCATTTACTGCAGACCTCCTCCTCTCTAGATCTTGAAACACCTATCTGAGCCAAGCAATTAAATCAGTAAATCCTACTCATCTTAACTTATTGTGTATATTTTCCAGAAATATTTTGCCTCTTCCCAGAAACCGTCTTCATCCAAAAGCAGTGAGTAATTAATGTTACACTATAAAAGAATGTGTTAAACCTAGGCTGTTCTGTGTTCTATATAAATAGATGGTTGCTTTTTATTATCTGGATTAAATAACAGAAAAAGATTACTCTGAATGTCAGATCGATCTAATACTGCAATTGTGGCTATTAATCTTTTGGACAAGAGGTGCATTGGACATCTGTATCGATCCAAGAAAAACTTCAAATGTTTTGATATATGTCTGGTTCACAAAAATAATTTCTTGCACTAAAAAATACCAGTTGCACTCCAGGAGCCCTACTTTCAGTAACAATGGGCAATTTTGCCCAATCTGAGGCACCTTCCTTGAGCCTCATTCCACTCAGATGATGAATGATTAATACTTTCTGAAAATTGAATCCTTCTAAAATGTCAGACAGGATAGCCTGAGTAACCTGTATCACTAGAAAATGCAGTCTATGAAGGAGTAATTGCAAGCTTTGTGTTCCTAAGGCTGTGTTTAAGTCATTCCTCTTCTTCCTTTACTCTTGCTGCCAGTCTGTCCCATGTGCTGGAACAGAGGTTTTCTGAAGCAAACTACCTCGAAACTTGTCTACCTGCAGCAAATGGGCAGAAGCAAATGCATAAAATGTTCCTTTTCAGCCAGATTAGTTCCATAAATTGTTCTGCACTGTAGCTCTACTAACAGTTGTGCCAGCACAAGAGAGGGTGCACAAGAAACAGGGTGACAGCAACTGCATCAGCATCTGTGCCAAAAGCTATGTGCCTCAAACTCTGTCCCAGCCCAGTGGTCTGAATTGTCCCTAAGAAATAATCAGTCTATCAATAACTACCTAGAGAAGTTAGACACTTAAAATTAGGAATTTGGGATCATACCACAGCATTAGATGTTACAGTAACATAATGCAGGTGGTATAAGAACACCTTATAGTCTTACTTTCAATCCTGAAATTTCTAGATATACCAAGTATTTGGTGGGGGGCAAGCAGGATTTGCATACCTCTACATGGTTTTATTTATCAGATTTTCTTAACAATATAAGATTAGGAAAAAAAATCCTTCTGAAGGGAGAATATTGGACAGAAATTCCACTCTCTGATCGGCATTAACAAGAATATTCCTGCTTCAGAACAAGCTCGACTTGCCATATTGCAGCTGAAACCTCTCCATTAATTCATTCTCAGGGCTCACTTCTGAGATAGGTAATATCCTAGCTTTGCAGAGAATCAAGAGACTATCGTTTTGCTGGGGCCACACACTGAGTTGGTTACAGCACCAAGGATGGAGCTCCCAGACGAACACTCATCTGTACAAGGGGTGTATTCAGATGACCACGCACACTGACAAAGCAAAGCAATAACTGAAACATCTGTTAACTGCCCCCACTTGATCCATTCTCAACACCAACCAGCACTGATCATGTTAACAAACTGTAACCCTTGTTCCTCTCAAAGACCTGGGCTGACTGCGAGAAAAATTTCTCCAAATGTCACGCCCTCAACTGTTTGATGGTGGATTACACCCCTCCAACCAGAGAATGGATGCATTTGTGAGCAACATTAGTGAAAAGCCATTAACCTGATGGATGAAGATGGCCAAATTAGTAACTGGTGTCTCTTTGAAAGGTACTTATCATATGGGAGTCTGATTCCCTAAAAGACAAGAAGTGGGAGCCAAAAGGAAGCACCTCCAAAAGAAGCCAGGAAATGAGCTGGATTGTTTCCATTCTAGCATGGTGAAAAGACAGTCTACTCAGTATCCTCTGTTCAGTGGAAGATGTATTCCCGGTATATTCAAATCCGCCGCAAAATTTCTGCTTTCCAGCTCAGAAATGAAACATGAACCAAAAGGTCTCACTGCAAAATTCAGGGCCAATTTTCTCAATACTGTAAGCAATCCCAAAGTTACTAGAATGTTGAAATTAGATAGAAGTTTGCTAAAAGATTTCAAACGCCGTCATAAAAGCCGATGAAAAGTATTCTGGATATGCATTCTGTACAAGTATTTCTTTAAATGTTGCTACAGATTACCAAGATAATCGTATTTATTTATGCACTTCACATTTAATAATAATTGGTTTTTTTAATTGCTTCTTATCAAATCTAATGTATCTTTCCATTACAGGACCATGAAGCAAAAAATAATGACGAAAGTAAGTATTCTGTATTGAAAATATCGCAATATGAGAAGGTTTTGTCATGGTGACCTTAATATAGCATGTAGTGAAGTGTGTCACTGTAAATGTTATCTTTAACAGTCAGCAATAAGCAAGAAATAGTACTGAACTGTCCTCTAGTATAATCAGAGTGAAAACATGTCAAGACAAAAATTAAACCAATGGATATTTTTTACTTTTATTACATAAACACTGAAATGGCAGTGAGGAAACCCTCTGTTCAGGTACAGCTAATATTGCATACAAATTATGTTGTTTGCATCTCTAGATCACACCTTCAGTAACAAACAAGAATCCAGATTTCCCCCTGGAGCAGCTCCATCTCCATTACCGAGGGGCCTGTGAGTAAAAAATTATAAAACTATGCCTTTGATAGGGATGGGGTTAATTACTAGGTGTATTAGGAGCTAACTCCCATCCTTGCCTATGGCAGTCGGAATTCGGGAGTAATTTTTATTCATGAAAGATATCCTGACAAGGTAAAGGCAAGCTATTCTTTTGTCACATCTGGAGGAATACTGCTTGCATGCCAGCGGCGTTGCCCTTCACTGCCTGCCACGGATGGTGGCTGCTGGCTGGCATGCCTGATTTGATCAGGTACTGCAGCAATAGCATGTGCATTGGCTATAAATGCAGAAGGCTGTGTTTTTCATTAAAACTCTTCTGTCCCACCCAAGTTGTCATCTTAAGCCCTAGACAAGAGTTGTAGCTTCCTTGCATGTTATAAGTATCTTTTCTGAGTACCTATGTTACATCTGATACCCTGATTCCCTCCCCGCCCCCAACTGCTACAGCTATCCAGTAAGGAGATGTATCCCATCTTGGCCAGAAACATCTTGCGAATCAATGAACCTGATGCTTAGTTGCTAAATGAATTAATGTATCTGCTAAGTAACAATACTCTTTTTCTTTTCTTTTTTCCTCCAATCTGCAGAAAGAAAACTTCTAATGCAGTAAATTCACCAGTAAGTTGACTTGTAATTACATAATCAATAATTTTACGGGTGATTTTTAATTTACGGTAAAACTTAATTTCATCATGACTTTGGGTACAACACAAATGTATAGAAAGAATAGGGGAAAGGGTTATAAAGAAAGGAAATATTTGGGTGTAGTTATATGAACTAAGCAGCAGTGAGAAAGCTCAAGTAGAAAAATATTTTGGTTAAAGGGACATTTGGATTCGGTACTCTAGGATGTAACAATAAACACAGTACAAGAACTGAATAAAATGAGAAATAAACGGAACACAAGCCATTCAGAAGTATTCAGGCTTGCATACAGGGAAGATGGATTTATTTTAAGAGTGACAGCTCAAGAAAGATGCAGGATTTTATGAGAATTTGTCAGAGGGTTTTTCAGTAAGTATTTCATCACTAGAAGAAATATCCCAAAACCTCTTGTGGGAGACAGTGACAGAACTGGATGAAATTTTCAAAGAAATTAACTTGAAAAATGTTTCAAAACTGACAGTTTATTATCATTGTTTCAAAGTAAAATAAAAAAAAAATGAAACTGGAAGGTTGGGTGAGTTTTTACTGTGAGCTAAAGTGACAGTTTAACTTTCAGTAAAAAGAAACGTGTGTAGACATTTGTGAGCATAGCTTGACAAAGATGAAAATACACAAATTATTCCCAAGTATTTGGGATGGACTCTTAATTTTTGGACTTGAGATAAGAACAAACCGTTTGTTACACCATAAATTTACTGATGTGAGGTTAAAAAAAAAAAAGCATGCATCTAGATTTTACTTTTGTCCATTAATTTATACACACAAACTGCGATTCCTTCCAAATCTACTTTGCAAAATCCCAAGCTTCAAGGTTATACAACTGGAGGCTCTTCACAGAATGGCCATGTCCCTACCTCCTAACCTCTCCAGGATGCTGTCGATTCTAAATGTAAACTAGTTCACAAAAAGTATAAGATAAACACTTGCAGTACAAGTGACATTTAATATTTAGTTTCCTTCTCTTTTATTGCAGAAACCGTGTTTACCTTCCAGAGAGACCTTAACGGCAAATGAAGGTAAATTATCTCCACTATTGTGAAGACGTTAACATTTATCAGAATTTAATTTTCTTTTTATTAAAAACATGAAACAAACAACACCACATTCAATTTATTCTAGGTTTTTGAGGGGGGTTTGGTTTTAGCAGTTTCAAACTGGATCTGGCCAGCCCTAGTTGCACTGAATATCATTGTTCTCTAAAAGCAGTCACAGTAAAACTATTGAGGTTACTGGCAGGGTAATGCACGACATAATGGACCAGCAATGTGCTCCATAGCCCTCAAAGTGGAGAAGGGGGAAGGGAGGCGAAGTGCGAGCGCATCATTCTGAACTCGGCAAGAACCACCTCACGCAGAGCCGACTCCTGGCAAGAGCCAGTTCCCTCCCACAGGCCGAAAAGGCATCTCGCCTCTGTGCAAGGCGGCAGCTCCTCCAGGCAGAGATCAGCGGGAGCTGCTGTCGAGCACGAGGGTGGGAGGCAGCCTGGCAGCCGCACCTCCCATGGCTGCGCTCCGTAGGCAGCCTGCCCCAGCGTCCTCCCTCATCCCACGCGGCTCTCCTCTCCAAAGGCAAGTCTCCCACTGAGCTCCTGCAGGCGTTCAGAGCCGCAGCTATTTGCCTAGACATTTGGTGAGATGCCACTAGTTAATAAACAAGCAGGGTGGCAAGCTGCCACGTAATGAAAAAAAACCCAGTTATAATAATAAAAGAAAACCTCCTTCAACTACTGGGACTCTCTTATCTGGGACAATATGTTTCTGAAGAAATCTTGACTCTACAATTTGTTTTCCCAAACTACAGAAAAACCTACAGCAGCAGAACGACGACGAGGTTCCAGCCATGATCTTCTGCTTCCACCCCTACCAAGTGGTGCCCAAAAGTAAAATCCCTTTTCATCATCTTTTGAATATTTCAGTGTGCCAGCTCCTACTGCTGGGTCTGAAGTTCAAAGAGGAGCACTGTCTTCTCTGTAGCCTTCTGTTGCTTTTTGAAAGTCATATTTCTTGCAGCCTCACAGTATCAAAAAATAAAACCTGGCAAATGCATCCATATACTATAATCCATATACTATAATCACCACCAAAAAGCATATATAATCGGAGGATATAGCCTCTAATTAGGTGATGGGAGATTGAAACCAGATGTTTAAATTCCTAGTTGTCAGTATTAGTGGGATACAATTTTTTGAAATACCTGTATCTGGCCCTTATTTCTCAATGGACAAATGGGTGAGATGGAATACATTCTACCACTGCATGCTTCAAATACACAATTTTAATATTTTCAGAACTGGTTAGATCTCCTCAAGTCTTTCTGTAATCTCTTGATATTTATTTCAGGTCTTTGCTCCAAAAGCCCTCAATTCTGCCAAGTAAGTATAATTCATATTTTGAATTAAAATGGGATTAACTTGTAATTTCAAATTAATCTTTGAATTAAGACTGTTTCAAGATGCCATGCATATTCATTAGTGTGGAATTAACATTTGTCTCTAATGCATACAAAGAGGAGATCAAGTATCCAGGGGCTTAGCTCGGATAGTAAAATTAAGGGACTGTGGTGGGGTTATTGTGTAAATTGATGGAAATTGGGTGTTTCACTGCTGTTTGTGACTACTGGAAATTTCTACCAAAGGCAGTTCGGGTCAGTTCCCATCATAATAAAGACTCTATCCATCTTCCTTGCCACAGAAGAACCCTAAATATGACATTTTTGGGCTGGTCCAGGCTTCTGCCTAGAAGCCAGACAGATTTTTATTGCATCCAGCCATTTATTCTTTCTCTACAGGGGAAAAAAAAGGAAGGTATTTTTATAATGGCAAATGCTAAACCTCTGTAAGTAATACTTTTAAAGAGGGGACTTCGTTTCAGTTCACAGTATAGAACAAATTAGGTAGTATGTATATGAACTCTCTTTGCACAGAACTGTAAATTAGATTTAACGGTTTGCTAGTCTCTTGTTACCAGACGTTTGTCTGACCTTCCCACAAGCCCTTTTCTGCACTTATTTCAGTCTGAACATATCTCTTGCACTGTAAATGGATGAGAATTGCACATAGAAATCTGCATGTGTTGTAGCTTAAACTTTATATGCTATTATAAGTAATTCTCTTTCCTGAAAATGTTTGCTTGATGTATGTTGCAATTATACCTCCTATGCTGGGGGAGTATAATAATGGTTCATGTTCATGCAACAGACTGATGTTCTCAAGTTTGTCTGTTCCTGTCACACAATTGATGTGCTTCAACTTGTAGTATAAATTGTTACTTATCCCTCAAGTGTAACTCTATTCTTCCGGGTTATCTGTTGCTAAATGATGCTCTGACTAGTAAACTTCCTTTAATACACTCTTATTTTGTGCCAGGTCCAATCACAACTTAATCACAAATACAATTGCTCCCGATCACTAATGTTCCTTAAGCATAACCTGACACTTTTCCTTGTCAACATACAAGCTTAGTGCTACCTTTCATCTTTCTCATAAAAAGTACTAATTTCCCTGACGGCACAGTATCAAATGCTCTACTGCAGTCCAGAGCAAGTACAGCACCATATTCCCTCTTTGCAAAACTCTGCTACTTTATGAAAGAGCTATAGCTTTTTATCTACTTGGGTAAATTTCAGGTTTTCTCTTTCTAGTTGTACCTTTACCTCTAAATCTTAATGTTCTTTCCTTCAAATTCTCTTCTAGGGCCTTGTGTTCTGTGGAGTCAGACAAAAAGGCCTGTAGTTGCTCAGGTGACGCTTTCCACTTTAAGTATAGCAGTTATATTTGGTATTCGTTAATCATACAGTACCACCCTGACCCTATTTATTTAAAATAATTGTTACCAGCCCTGTAATTTCATGTCCCAGTCTTTAAGATTTCTAGGATAAAGATTATCTGGGCTCACCAGTTCAATTGTACTAAGCTGTTTGAGTTTGTTTCCAATTCAGTTGTGGAAATTTCCATTTCTGTACCAGAAGTCCTATTGATTTAGTACCTAGATTATCTTTAAAATCAATAAAATTCTTACTGCAGACTGCCCCATTTCTTTCCTTTTTTACACAGCTAAGGAATCTCTCATTATTTGTTTTAATTTTCTTTTGTGAAGTCTAATTCAGCCTGACTTCTGGCAATTCTTACTTTATTTATACAGCGTACTTTTCAGCTGTAGCTTTTGCAGCTGGTCAGTCAAAAATTGACAGAAATACCAAAATTCTTAATATTGAATGGCTTTCTTCAGGTGATTATTCATTCATTGAGAGCTGGAACTGCTCCTTACAATGTACTTGGAATGTAGCTTCCAGACAGTTGCATCTTTACTGCAAAGAAGTTCTAAACCTACTTTATGCAGGTGTCTTTGAGCTCTCCAGTGCAACTAATTATTTTTTTTTTTAATTCTGAGTCACTGTATGATCTCCTCTATAACATTCTTATTGCTTTCTGAAACCAAAATCTAAATCACAATATTAGTGAAGATTTGATAAAGCAGTCTGTAAAGTATCATGTCCAGGACTAGGTGAATGCTAACAATCCTAGAAGCACTTCTTTTTTCCCTAATAAGTAAAACAAACAGGACATAAAACCTCCCATAATAAGAGAATAAGTAACTTTCTACAGTCATCTTCTCTTTTACAGATATCAATCTGTACCCAACTCTGATCACAAGTACCTAGAGTGGACACCTATACTATCTTTGGCCAAGATTCTCTTTTATCAGAAAACAATTATCTATACTTATTTCTCATATCTCTATTATAACATTAGCATGCAATACTACTCAACCATTTTCATTCTAATTTCTTAAACTCTTCGGCATCTGTGTTTCAGCCCTAATAGCTATTTTCTACTATACTTTATCACAGTTCTAATAAGCTTCATAGTCTTTCCTACTAGTTCTGTCTCTCTAAGTTGCCTAGGCTTCTTGCACACGTTTGCAAACATTTCAGTTGGATTAAATCAGTGAAAAATGATCTCTGAGCTACATTTGTTTTCCTGACTCCCTCATCAGTATGAACACCTCTCACACCAAACTGAGTGGTTTTTTGCACTGTTGTCCTGCATTTTCTTTATCCATTGCAACATTGATTCACTTGATTGTGTCTCTTTTTTTTTTTTCTTATGTATTAAGTCTAGCTCTGGCTATTAACCAAGTTGTTAAGCAAACTGTTTCTCCCTTTATAAGCAAGGCTCCTCCTGAGTAGGCGAGTGTCCCAGGCGCTTATATAGAGCTCATCCACATATAGTAGATAGCTTTCCTGGTGATACCAAAAGCCAAGCATTTCCAGATCTTTCAAAGTCCTTGTAACAAACCAGCATAACATACAGCATAACAAAACATCCTTTGAAAACTTAAAAATGTTGTTCTCTCTTTCTTTTCTAGAAGTGCCAGAAGCTGCAAACCGTTCCCTGGGTACTTCCCCTCACAGCAGCATTTCATCCATTTCAAGTACTGCAGACCAGGTATAATGTTAGCTAAATTCATATTACAGAAATCTTCTTATACTTTACTTTAAAGTAGTATTTCCACCCCTCTCTGAATAAAAGTCATACTCCTTTGCGGAAGGTATATACATTCCCATTTGCAGTGAAGATTTTCTGTGGTACAAATCATTTGAATGTTTCCTTTCATATAAAAATGCTGACAACATATAGCATAGGAGAGCTTTAACTGTAGAAAAATATGTAAATAGCATTATACCAAACTTTAGCTTTCTACCAGTCACTTTAAACAAAACCCAAAAAAGCTTCTTAGTTTCAGGTCTTCCCGACTCCCCAGTTCATAACAGAATCATAGAATCATTTTGGTTGGAAAAGACCCTTGGGATCATCAAGTCCAACCATCATTTCCACTCTACAAAGTTCTCCCCTACACCACATCCCTTAACACCACATCTAAATGAGTCTTAAGCACATCCAGGGATGGTGACTCCACCACCTCCCTGGGCAGCCTATTCCAGTGTCTGACCACTCTTTCTGTGAGGAATTTTTTCCTAATGTCCAGCCTAAACCTACCCTGCTGCAGCTTGAACCCATTCCCTCTTGTTCTATCACTAATTACCTGTGAGAGGAGACCAGCACCAACCTCTCTACAATGTCCTTTCAAGTAGTTGTAGAGAGTGATGAGGTCTCCCCTCAGCCTCCTCTTCCTCAAACTAAACAGTCCCAGCTCCTTCAATCGCTCCTCAACTTTGACATCATTTGAAACATGTGCGATATACTTGTCTAGTCTCTGACACAGATGGCTATAAAGAGTTTTCAGCTGCCTACTTTTTTCTAACGTATAGGCATACATACTGAGTCCTGAAAAAAAATAACGTGCACCAAGCAGATACAATGAAGCCATCTGCAGCTATTAGCATTAGCCTGCACTGATGTGATGTGCTAAGAAATCCCAGAAATTTCTAGGAGGAAACGGGGATGCTCTGCTGTCTGGCCCAACACAGCAGGCTGCAGAGGGTAGAACCACTTTTATGAACGTTGCCCTATTTATTGCAGTTTGGGGTGTCAGCAGAGTTTTAAGAAAGTCACAGCTGCCGCTCTCAGAGGATGCTGTGATGCCTCCCCCCCCACCCCCCGACATTTTTTTTTGTCTCTCCCAAGTCCTACTCCTTGTTGTTCCTTTAAACAGATCTCTTCTCATTACAGTTACTGCTGTCAGTTTTACAACCAATTCTTTTTTTGGTGTTTCGTTGCAACATTAAGGTTTGAATAATCTAAGCAAATGCAAAGTTATTTTCATTTCAGTGCTATTGTCTTTACTCTCATTTTGGATGAAGGGAGACTACAAAATGCCGGAAGCCATTCTTATTAGCCTAGTAGTCACAAACAAGGTAAAAATAGTTCTGTTGAGTGCAAAACAAAGGCTGTATTATGCACAGCCAATAACATTAAATGTTCTAAAGTATGACATGGCAAAGATAATATAACAGGGAAGAACACAAAGGACTTGAAGTTCTGGAAGAATCCTAATGGTATGTCATACTGGATATTTATTATAAAAATTGCTTTCGAATAAACAATCCAGCAGACTTTAAATAAACAGCTTGTAACAATTACATTTGCAGCTTTTCTGTAACAGCCATGGGCAAAACCAGAGCTTAATAAAACATCCATTCTGTTTTTTTTTTTTAAAAAAAAAAAAAAAAAAAAAAAAGAAAATATATTAACTGTTAGTTAGTGTTATTTCCCCACCAGTTATACAGTGGTATCACTTGCTATAGCATTCTGCACAATACAGGTGCTTGCAGACATGATTCATGCGCATAAGGCTTATTATTTGTTTGGTTCCCATCCACTTTGACAGCAGCTTCCAGATTACAGGACACAGACAGTGCTAGAAGAAAGGTCTGGGGGCAGTTGATTTCCTTGTTCTGCTGAACAAAGATTGGTTTCCTGGCCTCATTCTCTAAGTGGCAGACTACCTTGCGTACTTGCAATTCCTCTCATCCTATCTTTTTCCAATGAATAGTGTGACTGGAGAAATACATGGAAGAACTTTGGAGGTAAAGTTATGTATTATACCTTAAGCCAATCTAAGGATTTAGTGCAATGCCCGCAAAATGGAGGCTCTGTCCTCACTGTGAGCTCTCCTCCCAGCCACAGGCTTCTCTGGTGTTCCTCTGATCCTGCAGTGGGCTTAGCTAACTCATTAAACTGACTGAAAAACAACCTGGCAGTCAAACACAAAACAAAACAAAACAAAACAGGCAACTCTTTTTTTTTTTTTTTTTTTTTTTTTTTTTTTTTTTTTTCCTGTGAGATTACTAATGTGAATTATCTCACTGTGGGATCAGATGAGCCACAAAATGAGCACAAGGGAGAAGCCAAGACATTCCCTTTTTGGCAGTGATAAGCCAGCTAGGGAACTTCATCTTTAACTTGTTTTGTACAGAGGTGACAAAAGTTGTGTGAAAATGAATTTCATCATTAAGCTTGTTACTAAAAAGTTGGAGCAAAACTGGTCAAATGCCCAGGAAGATCTGGTGACCCAGAAATATTCATTAGGAAATACTCTCAGCACTATTTCTATAGCCTCTCCACTCACTTCAGTTAGATTATTTTTTTTTTTTTCATCAGCTTCCTCAGCAAGAGCTCACTTCTTATGATTGCTGGTTTTATAACCTGCTAGTTAATCTTCTAGCTATTGAAGTCTGATAGGTCTCATGTTGCTTTTAATCCTGTCCTTCCCTTGAGTATCATTTCTTTTCATAATTCTCTAAAATCCCCCATACCTTTCCCCTGAACTCCACTCCTGTTCCCAAATGTGCACTCGAAGCTGCGTCTCTTACTACCCAGTTTTCTACCGCTTTTTCTCTTGCTCAAATTGTAATTTCAGACCACTCGTTCCCAACTGCCATCACCTCCTCCCATCTTTTTATCTTTGTGCATCCTTTGCTATGAGAGCTTTTATCTTCTAAAACAGAATCTACCCATCTTTAGGGTGCCAGTCTTTCTACCTTGTATCTTTGGGTCTGCACCTATGCCCCCACCCACGAAATGCTTTGTCCCATGTTTTCCACCAGAAGAACAGGTTAAGTTCAGTTACTGTTCAGAACGCTGCCAAGCATTTAACAGAATGGAGACGAGAAGGATGATCTTGGTGAGGTGTTCACAGGGGATAACATACAGAAATGAGGCACCCGAGAGATACATTATGAAATATAAGCTGCTCTTGTATGCTGTCACAGAGGTAATCCTTCTCCACAGAAACATGGTTTTATGGCTTTTAGATAATGGCACTGTTTCAAATGTAAGGATGTATTCAGGCTCAATCCAACACAGAACCAGAACTGAATCCCTATCTCATGTCTCAGGTGAAAGCACTGGGGGCTGAAGTGCTGTATTAGTAGAGAAAAGACATTAATTATGCCTCTGTTTTGTAGGGCTCCATCCATTTGTCCTTAGTTAATAACAATCAAAAGAGCAAAAGGAGCACGTATCTAATCTCCATGCTGTCCAGATGAAGGCAACCACGATCACGTTCACAACTAGCATTAAGTATATGCTAAACTTCATTCCCAAAGCTTAGATGCCTACCAAATCTGGCACATCATCGGCTAGCCCACAGCTGACAAGCATTTAAATTGTTAATGGTCAATTTATTCCTTAACGCTTCCTGGACACCCTTTTCAAATTCGACTAGAATAGCTTCCTACTTTAAAAATACCAAACTATCCTTCAGTTGAACCTAACTGCTTTCCTCAGGGCATCTTTCTCTCTTCTGTCATATATCAGCCTTCTATCACACATCTGTGACCACTGTTTTGACATGCTAGTTTTTCTTTGTCCTACCTCTGTCCAACAAAAACAGCAAGCTCCTGGCAAAGAATTTTCTAAATCCTGTGTTTTCAAAGTATTCTGCATTTGAGTTCTTCACAGCTGTCATTCTTTAGTAGTAACTCCCCTACAGGCCATATTCTTTCTTATTATAATTATTACTTTACAGGTGAAACGCTGTTTCTCTCTTTCTAGGATGCTGGTGTTCATAGTAAAGCATGGTATGCTGCTACCTGTGATAGGAAAACGGCAGAAGATGCATTGTACCGATCAAATAAGGTAGGTCACCTTTAAAGAATGTCTATTTTATGAAAAAAACTTCAAATAAAAGAATCAAAAGACAACTAGAAGTATTCTAAGAACATTAGTTGTATTCTGAACAGGTTAAGAATACTGTGCCAATGCAAATACTGTCAAACATGATGTTATTGTGGTGAAACTAAGACAAAGTTGCATTAGTGTAACTCAATGACTGGTACACTGCAGAGAAAGCTACTGCAGACTAGAAAGCTGAGGAAGATCCGATAACTCGTGTGCATCCATTAAAATGGTAGGTAAAGCCCCATGACTTCTAAATGATCTCCACCAATGGCTCATAAAAAACAGCTATTCTTTGGAAGGGCTGATGCTGCTATGCATTTTGAAGTAGCAACACTATGCATTTAGGTTTTTGGAGAATTTGAATTCTCTCAACTATTCGGTGTACAAAACCTAGTGTCACAGAAGGGAACAGTAACATGTAGAGTTGTATCCTCAGCATCAGGTACAGTTCCACTTCTGCCCAACTCCACAAAGCAGGATCAATGGGCAGAGCACTGGGGATATCACCAGTGTAGGCTACTGCTAGCTAGTGAGCGCTGGGCTACCATGTCAGTAGCTGTAGCTGCTCGTCTTCATCAGAGTGCTTTTTACAGCTCTGGAGAAACAGTATCTCCACCTCTCACTGCTTTCTTGCCTACCTACTGCCACTGATAGTAATATCATTTCCTAATAATCTGTGGACCCCAAGAGACTGCTGCCACTGCGTGTTTATTTCTTCTTTCTTGCTCTGGTTGAGAGAGAACAGGCAGAAGCAAAGGTGACTCTTAAATGATGCTTTTGTGAGCTACTGTTAGACAGCAGGAATACATCCTACTTTTCATCTCCTCCTGTACGGTTTTTCTAATGGGAGAAAAGGGTTTAATGCTAATACAGATTAAAATATTAAACTAAAACCACGCTAACTTCTTGGAAAAAACAAGCTGAATACACTTACTACTTTTCTTTCTTTAGGATGGATCTTTTCTAATACGAAAGAGTTCTGGACAGGATTCACGGCAACCATACACACTAGTTGTGTTTTACAACAGAAGAGTATACAATATTCCTATACGATTTATTGAATCAACAAGACAATATGCGCTGGGCAGAGAAAAAAGTGGTGAAGAGGTGAGATGATCTGGTTTTTGTTTTTTTTTTTCCTAACAGTTTTCAGTTAATACTTTTCATAAGCAAGGCTTAGGATATATTGCACTATGACCAAAAGGATTCTTCATGTACCAAGACAAAAGTAACCCTGTATAACAACTGATCTATCAAGCTAGAGAAACCAGTGTAACATCAGCTCCTGCGTACTGTCAGTAATTCAAACCACAGATCAAGTTAAAAACACACTCATAGAACTGTTTTGAAAAGTTATCAGGATCAAAGCTGCAGCTGCTAGATAAATTCTCCAGCTGTTCACAGTCCTATAATCACTATCTACTTAAGACTCTACTTAAGTTTCTTGGAAAATAGTAAAGGAAGAACAGCTACACTAAAAAAAAAAAAAAAACCCAAACAAAAAAAACCCCACCTCTATCAAAAATGAGTGTGACAGTACTTTTAATCCTATGTAAACATAAAGAAAATGTTAAACTCCAGCTCTAGAGTGCAAAAATCACTGGTTGGCTATTATGCCACACAGATAATTACTCTGACAGCAAAATAGAAACTCAGAACCCAAATGCCAATAAAACCTGCTTGTTATCGCTGCACAGAGTAGGCTTTTCAGGGATATGAAAGTAGGCTTGCCTTAGCCTAATTATCTGCCACCCAGGCAAGGGATTTGAGGTTACAGAATAAATAATAGCCTGGAGCTCATCTGGCCTTCAACAACGGGTCAAAAATGACCTCAGGAGTGAAAAGAGAAAGGTAGTCCAAAAATTGTATTTTACCAAAGACCAAAAGGAAAAGCAACAGACCTAGCAGATTCTGGGTATTAATTTACAGTGACAAACATTAAAATTGCATAACTAAAGCAGGCTTCATTGATGGCTGACTGTACCATATTACTCCTGGAGATTGCCTTCCCTCTAACTGAGGTAGCTGAACCACAGATGAAGCAGCTTCCAAGCTGCCAGTCTGCAGCCTGGTATGTATTAAGGTAAACTGAAAGCGGTGTCAGTTTAATATGCCATGTGGCAATGTCTATGGTTCAGTTTGTGCGGGTGGCAATCACAAATGGAAAGGAGCATGAGATGAGACAGCTAGTGGCCACAGTATCTTCCATTGTCCAAATTTAATCTCTTTATGACTAGAATCAGGACTAAGAGCAGGATCACCGCTCTTACTAAAAGGCAGAGCATCTCACTTGGTAACAGTCATAGCTCTACTCTCTTTAATGCTGGCAGAAGAGAAAAAGATGATGCAGTGATTACTGTCAATATTAGAGCATCAAAGGAAGCCAACACTAATTAATTCCTCTTTTCTCTATCCAGCGTTTTGACAGTGTTGCTGAAATAGTAGAGAATCATCAGCGCACCTCCCTGGTTCTAATCGACAGCCAAAACAACACAAAAGACTCAACAAAACTGAAACACATTGTAAGAGTTTCTTAATCAAACCGACCTCCTAAAATGAAGACTTATTTTAATCATTTCTGTCAACATCCCAAAACATGTGGATCGGGTATTAAAAGAAGAAAATCCAAAATGATGGAAAATACTTTTTTTTTTTAAGAGCATCTACTGAATAGTAAGAGATGCAGTTCATAAAGTTCAACCTCATGTCACTTTTACCGGAAAAGCACTCATATTTAACAGAAGAAGCCAAAGCAGATCTACTTTCATCTGCGATTTTCATCTGTGACAACACAGGTATTCAAAGTTGTGTGAAGAACAACTGCATACCACAGCCTGGTCCTTTGACTGCTATTTAAGATTTCCTGTAGGACATTTTCACTTTAAAAATGACAATACCCACAGTGATCTGCTCTTTCCATTTGTTACATTTACCACAGATCACTGCTTTCAGCAATTTCTTTGTAAAGTGCACAGTCCCAGAAGCTAGAGCAACTCGACTTAATGTACTGCTGTGTACAAGCTGGAACTAGGACTGTACTTCATGTGATCAGTGGCAATAGCGCTGTCTGAATGTTTTAGATTAATGGACATGTGTTGTCCTCTTCCTTGGCTTTACTCTGTTTCATTAATATTTTTGTTTGTATTTTCAAATGTGCAAATAAAGTTAAATATATTGTAAAGTCAATGGTGTATGGAAGCATTGCTGGATCATGTTTCATTGCATCCTTCCACCAAGAAAGCATCACTTCACTGTCCTTGAAGTTTTAATGTATATATTTGTATGTGCTCCTTCACAAGTTCCATTGTTATGAAAACTATTGCTATTTACAGCTTTAGCACATGTATTTGCCTACTGTTGGTGACGCAAGCACATGGCATCACTGCTAAACCAACTACCCACTCAGTTCTTGCAGAATTATTGTTTACAGATACACACACAAAAAAGAAACTTTTTTTTTTCACCAAGTCTGTTCTATCATAGCGGTTTACATATTGTATTATTGCGAACAAAGTAATTTCCACAAAGATTAAAGTGGTGAAAATTAAACTGATGAATGTGTAAACTGCACCAATGGAAAAACTTTTAGGAACGGTTGTTAATTAGTTCTAGAGGCGTTTGATTTCACTGGACCTGAAAATTCATCCATCTTAAAGGCATTTTCAAAAACTGACACTCTGTACACACCTGCTTTCTTCTTTTTGTTTCAGATTAGGCAGCGTTCTCTAGGATTATCTACGAGGTATTTATGGCAAGATTGAGCCAAGACTTGCAGTTTCAGCAAGTCACTTAGAGCTGTGTTGTGACTTGTATTCTGCAACTACATTGTGGTTTTGATCATTTACTTTTACAAGTAATGCACCTGTCTTCTAGAAAGTACTGCACCTACTTTTCATGGCTACCTACCATACTATGTCTCAGTTGCTTCCCTCTGCAACACAGATAATAGCCTAGACGCAAAGCAAATGAGACACTGGCAAGTAAGAACCAATATATACAGACATTACACAAGCCTGCTCATGAGAGACTATTCACAGTACTACATAAATGCTATGTTTAGTATATTGTTCAGTTGGTATTAATTAGTATTATACTAATATTGCACTTAGTATAATGTTTAGAATGTAAGTCAAGGCCTCAAAATTAACAAAACTAGCCTCTGCAAGCTTAATTTACTCCTCCTCTATGTCTATTCTGATATTATTTAGTTACGTGAAGCATCACTTTACAAGGTTACCACTTCAGGGAATACTCACAATGGAAAACACTCTGTGGAAAAAGCGGCCATTCGATATTTAGCTTCTTTGCAGTCATGTAGACTCCTTGCCTTATTCACTGATGGTACTGCACAGTATTTAAACTCTGTTCTTAACACAACTCCGTTTCTTGTTAACTTTTATATGTTGCTCCTCACAACTGTGTCTACGTTCTTCAAACATTTCTTTCTGAGTTAAAGTATTGTATCACCATCGTTCTAGAACTGGAGACGAAAAGGCATAAAAAAAGTGAAACTGAAGTGTAACTATAGGCTTCCATGTCAAAGACTAAGATTCACTTTTTTAAAGTAATTAGCAAGCCTTTTCATATTCGAAGCACTGTTGCTCCTGCCTCTCAGCTCTAAGTGCTCAGCATTACATACTACTTTGTGGCTGATCTACAAACAAATATGTTCTAGATAAACATATAACTACTTTCATTCCCAAACCCTTCTGTTTTTTTTTTAGCCATGTTCTACATCATTACAGGGGTACCTTAACCGTTTCAACAACAAAATGAGGCACGGATTCCATAGGCAACACCACCTTCCACAAAATAATCCATTCATCCTGAGCTAAGAACACACTGGGCACAAAATAAGGCTCGGGGCAGGAGGAATCTAACTACAAACAAACACACCAGTATGTGATCACCTATTTTACTATACTGACAGTTTTACACAGAAAGCAGACTGGTTACTCTGCTTTCCATACCCAAGCTAGATCTTCTATAGCTTGGGCAAATTGTGGTGTAGGTGTATTTTGAAACACTATTTTAGCTGGAGAAGAGAAAGGTTTGAGCAAGGGAAAATACAAGCTGCATTTTGCATGGATGTAAAATAAACTGGCACTCAGGATGGAGCATGCCATGTTAAAAATCCCAACACTATTGATTCAGCAGCCAATATGGAATCTAGGAAATAGTAACTTGGTGCCATCCTATATCTGAAACTTTATCTTGCAACTGTTGCAGTGCCACCAGCTGCCACTAGTTACTGGTGTCAGGTGTTTCCACCAGGTAGCAGGTATGTCACGTCTGACCTCTGACAGACATAGCAACACACTCTCCCCCCATATTTCTTTGATATTGTTAGCTAATTTCTCTTCCATATAATTTTCATTAAATTAATAGCGGGGGGGGGGGGGAACCAACAAAGGAAAACCTAAAACTAGAACTAAAAAAATTGGCTTTAAACTGAAGTAATTCTTTGGTCTGAGAACTCAGGGCAAATTATCATATTTACTAATGTACAAAGGAGCGGAAGTGTTATCTGCCTACCTGATACAGAAAGGACAGTACGAGGCCTGCAAATCATTCCTGACAATGTTGTTCCATGAAAGGAGTAAGAACTTGCAGTCTCAAAAATCCCAAGTGTTCAGACATGCAAGTTACAAAACTACATTCCTCCTTCAATCTAAACCACCAGCAGCAGGCAGGGATTCTTAGGAGCTGTTGTAAAAAAAAAAGGTCTCACATGACAACAGCCCTGGAACAAATACTGAACACAAGTTTTTTGTTAAAACATTGGAATTACTAAGCAAAGGAAACCCTGACTTACCGATGAATACACATCTTGCAAAGAATACAGAACAGGATAGATTTTAGGCCTCTTTTAGGCCACTTTACACAAACACATGAATGCTGTACAAATAAGGCTTAGGCCAAGTATATATTTACAAAACATTTTCTCAGAGGAAAAACACTTGTCAACCCTGCACTTGCACCTATTTCTGTATGTCCCAAAACACTAGAACCAAGTTTCGGTTTTCTTATCTTGCTACATGTGCAATGTTACAAGCTGTCTTAAAATATTATGGTTCCAAAGTCAAGCCTCAAAATCAAGACACTTTTCAAATCAGGTTACCTGTGCAACCTTAATTTGTCACATCAGATATATCCATTACAATACAAGCATTAAATATATGATCATTTACTATTTTTCCATGTAGATTCATATATTTCACTTGGTTCACATGATAGTTCAGGGATAAATCATAGCTGTGTAACCAAAGACTGCTGTTTGTAGGGTATTTGTAAGATACCTTTCCCATTTACTGAAAATGCTGAGAAATGCGCAAACATTGCAGGAATTAGCCAGTCAAAAGGTAGCCTCATATTGCTAAAGCAGTTGACCATTTCATTGAAGAACTGTATATTGTCCCTGTACTATCCACTGTGATGCTGGTCAGATTGTTTAAGCCAGACTTTCTCCTGATGATGATTAATTGTGATCTTAATTTCCTGGAAGTCTCACTTGAGATTCCTTGAAATCTGATTTGCAGAAGCGCCAACCTCTTAGGATCTCAAACAAAGTATTATGGAAATGCGAAAAGCTCGTAAGAAAAAAACAATTATATATCCATAACAGTACTTGAGCAATATGAGCTAAATAATACAAGGACATAATTAAGGGTGGGGAAATAAAATACTAAATCACTGCTCAAGAGGGAGCAACAATTCTCTGCACTGAATGAGATGGATGTCTATGGATAAAGTGACACATGACAATGAATTAAGATTGTATAAAGCAACCTTATTTCAACATTTTCTAGCTTTACAATGTTCTTTTTCACAGTATTGTTTAAGGTTACCCAATTCATAGGAAAAGAAGCTGGAGGGAAAAAAATTCCAATGACAGTTGTCACTCTCATGACTCATTGATATAGAGAAACCCTAACTCTACAGCGCAACTTCCACCTCAATGCTGTCAACGAAAATTGGTCATCCTTGGTGAAGTTGCACTGAGTAGGTTTTAGCAACAAACTCCACAGATATTTCTGCCAAAGAAGGCAATGGCAATGTCCAGAATTCAGGGGTTCAATTTCGGGTTTATCAGCAAGCTGAGGCAGCCAATAGCTCCTTCCAGTGAAAAAAGCTTAAAACGGTTTTGTCCTTCCCTAATGCTGTTTCTCCAGTGTGTCAATGGCGCCACACAGTTTGGTGGTGTCGGCAAACTTGCTGAGGGTGCACTCAATCCCACTGTCCATGAATCTGACAAAGGCGTTTAACAGCACCAGTCCCAATACTGACCCCTGAGAAACGCCACTCATCACTGGTCTCCTCTTTCTAACGCAGTTCATCACCACTACGTTAGTCTTCTTCAGAAGTTCCTAGCCAAATCCATGTCAGAGCTCAAGCCCATTGTGCAGCACAAAATGATCTGATTTTGATACACGCACCAACTGTAGATTAATTCACCCGAACTATGCTGCCTTGACTGTCTCAGGTACTTCAGTTGACTCGCATACAAAACTCACTAGCTACACACATAACTCACTAGCTACAAGGCTAGTGTGCATCTTCCTGACACATAAGAAAAGACCCCACATATAGCTACTGAAGTAGTTTTTTTAAAAATAATTTTCATTATAACACTTTTTAAAACACAACCTAAGTCGAATTGTGTTACCAGAATCCCTGTAACATCCATAAAAGACTTCTAATTGTTTCACTGGTAGCAAGTCAATCTTCACTTTCACCTTATGAAAACAGTCAGAGAGAACTACCCCGGGCTTGCATACAATCTAAAACCTCAGAGATTTAAATGCCCCAGTTGTCTCCAAGTCCAGTATTCAATTTTGACAGTATTTCCATCAATACTTAGGGAAGGACAAACCTCTAAACATAATTACTGTAGATAATAAGGACCTTCATTTGTATACTCTCAGTCACTATCGATAAGGTCTTTTGTTTACAGACTTTCACATACACATTAAGAAATGTAAGGCATATTCTCCCTTCATTGTTATCCCAAAAAAATTTAAGTAGGAAGCAAGCAGGCTCCTAGGAACACTACCCAGTAAAATGAAGGAGGAATAACTTAAGCCTTGGTTTTGCCAAACCCCTGGTGCCCTAAAAGGACGTTCATCTGAATAAACAATAGTAGAAAATACTATTTATTGATTATGGGGACAAATTACATCCACCTGGAATAAAACTACAATGCAGCTACAGGCCTGAAATGGTGCTTTGCACTTCACCATATCCTGGCCTTACTACAGGGTTTGTGGCAGACATAGTATAAAACAAAATAGAAATATTTCCTATAAATGCTCACAGTCATATTCTGTAAACACAAGTTATAGCAAATTTAATAGTGACAGAGTCAATACAGATTAGGAATGTTCACCATTCTTAAACACCATATACATTATGAATATATATACTGTATATTTTCCACTGATTCCATTCTCAGGCTCACCGTATTAACACAATCGTAACATGTTTTATTAATTTATATGAAAAATACTTCACTAAGAAAGTAGACAAACTGCACAGAAATAGTACAAGTGTCATGTGCATAGCAATATAGCTTAAAGCATTCACATATGGCTTTGTTTAAATGAAACTATTGGGGAAATGGCCCTATATGGACCTATCGTTACACAGTTGACATAATGTAAACTGCTTCACATCTTTTAGGCACTTGCTAACAATAGTGTTCAATCCCTGAAAAACAAAATCAAGAGCTAACAAGTGAAAATAACAAAAATCCCAGGATAACAGCTGTCTGTAGTTGAAAAAATTTTAAAAATTGGTTTTAGTAGTGCATGCACAGAACTGAAAAATAGGGAGGGGGATAATTTCTGTGCAAGAATTATACCAAATAACTGAAAAATATAAAAATATTTACATGTTTAGGTTTTTTTTAAATATGTACAGAACAAAAGCCCTGAAGACTCCTTCTATAGAATAAAAATATAGGACATGATAGTAGTAACAAAAAATAATATATATTTTTGTGGAATTGTATTTGCAGTTAGTTACAAGTTATCTAAACCACAAAGCTCCTTGATCTATCTCAAAGCTCGATGGCAATAGAGAATCTGCTCTTCCTTTTAAAATACAAGCACTTTGCATCATTTTTAAACACTTCAGTTACAATACTGAAATACAAACCAAAATGACTTGTGCATCCCAATTCAATTGATTCTCTTTTTAAAAAGCTGTAATGTATGATACTGAAGTTTTATTTTCTTAACTGGTCATCATTACGTTAATGAATTCCAATCTCGAGTAGCCTCCATCAGGTGCCTCTGTCCATGTCCTACCCAATTATCCTGATTGTCAAATATTCTACCGCAAAACCAGCAGCTAAACTTAGCTTTCAAGGTATTATCAGAGGTAGTTTTCACAATCTGATAATTGTTTTTGCTAGTCTTTTTCAGTGTCAATTTTAAGACAAATCTTTCTTTTACAGGGCTAATCGGTTTTATTGTCCTGTGCCTTTTCTGAGAAAAATCATCAGTAGTTACATCCAAAGGATTGCAAAAGGCTGGCTGCAGAAGCGCTTCAATAGTTCTTTTTGACAATGAAACCTTAAGAACGTGTCCCTTAAATTTAGCAATGGTTTTCATTACATTTACAACTTCTGGAACATCTGCATCAGGATGGTTAAGCACAACAACTGGCTGATTTCTCCGGGGGCATTTTACAAGCTGTTTAGAGTTAAAAGGAAGTAATTTCAAAGTCCTCACAGTTTCTTTTGATGCCCTTGGTTTGTAAGGGCCACCTGATTCACTAACAACTTCAGCTTGATTCTTTTCCTTACACTTTCTGTGCAACATTACTTTCTTTCTTGGAGGTTCTGGGCAATTATCCTTACTTTTCCGTTTGAAATTCTTGTTTCTTTGCACACCCACAGTTTCTGAACTTTTAGACACAGTTCGTTTTAAACGAGGTTTTACTTTTGCTGTTCTGTTTCGGGTGCTCCACGTGGACTTCTGACTACCAAAGTTATTCCTGTTGTTAGCAGTTATTACTTGTGTACTCTCCATAGAACCTTTTTGCAACTGTGTCCCTGCAGACTTAGTAGAATAAACAGGTTCTACAGGAGGAACACAACATGCTGGATTAGAGCTTGCCAAAGAGGCATTTGCTGGCGTTAACCTACCTGGTAAGATTAAGGCATCATTAGAAGTAAGACGAGTTTGTTTCTGTGCTAGTGCAGGAGTAAGGGACTGCAAATTATCCAAGTGTAGTGAGGGCACTGAGTTGCTTACTGACTGAGTGGTATCAGCCAGTGTATCTGAAGTCTTAATTTTCAGCAAAAGCTTTTGTTGCATGGCTCCAGTTTTCTTTGGTTGACAATTCTGATAATGAGCGTTATCCTGAAAAACACTATGTTTATGAACTACAGGCTTGTTTGGTGTCATACATTTCAGAAAAACTGCCTGCTGTCCATCAGGCAAAAGTGCATAAACGTGT
Source organism: Chroicocephalus ridibundus (assembly GCF_963924245.1). Taxonomy (NCBI): domain Eukaryota; kingdom Metazoa; phylum Chordata; class Aves; order Charadriiformes; family Laridae; genus Chroicocephalus; species Chroicocephalus ridibundus. The sequence continues at coordinate 17,721,253 of NC_086289.1, forward strand.
TGTTTCTGTTTAATTTCCTGTTGATTTACTGACTCCAAGGAACCAAAGACAGCATCCTGATGCTCTGATAACATCTTCACAGAAGAAATTCCTTTCACAGATGTCTCCGATGAGTTTGCAATTACAAAAGATCCTTTGAATGGCATGCTATTCGATGAGTCATTTGCTGTACTACATGCTCTCCTATTGCAGGAACTTCTTACACTTCGGAAACTGTCATTTTTCCCCTCCACTTTTGAAGCTGGTATGGTTATTTTACCATATTCCCTGGATGCAACCTGCCCTAAAACCTGAGAACTATCACTAGGGACATTTGCAACTGTTCCAATTGCCCCGCTAAAAGTCAATATCATTCCAGGTCCTTTATTTAAAACAAAAGATGTTGGTACACCTTTAGTTACATGCCCATCTGACAAACTGGTTGATGGAAGAGATTTTCCTGAAACCACCTGTAGTCCGGGCTGGTTAGCGAGGTGCAAAGGAACAAAAAATCCCGATGAAGGGGACTGAACTAAAAGGGGTTTCTTCTGTTCCTGAAGAACTGGTGAAAAGCTGCTAGGATTCTGGGTTGCAGATAGTATTTTGTCTTTTACTAACTGCTGTGTTACGATTGCATCTGTATGAGTTTTTAGCAACGTACCAACACCTGGAGTTCTGGATAATTTATCCATTCGCTGCGAATCAAATGACGTTCTGGGCGCCTGTCTTTCTCTCCCACAATGCGTACCTTCATTTATGCCACATCTTGCATTCAACTCTCGCTTGTATAAATGAAAGTCTACATTAGTAGGAGGCCTCTGAAAACCACATGCAGTTGCTGAGTTTTTTATATGTGTAAAGGCTTTATTCCCTGGCTCATGACCAGAAAGCAGCTTGTCACAATGAAGTTTTACGCAGTTATTTGACTTGCTGTGGGATTCTTGCTGAGTAGTTGCTTTCACTTTTAACACATCCTGCAGTAACTGGTTTATTTCAGGAGATAAATAATTAGCTGCCTGTTCACTCTGCAACGAGAAAACAGATGTGATTTTAGGCATTAAGACCGAGTTAACACAATCAGATCCATTTTCTTGAAATTTCTCAGCTACGTTCTCAAAGCCTTGATGTATGTTAGCGTCCAAATACTGCTGGCCATTATGGTGGTCCTCCATAAAACACTTGCTGTCAACAATACATTTAGATTGGCTTTTAGAAGACACAGAGTTATTCCTAGTGTTTATGCGTCCGTAAGTTTTATTAACATTTAATTGGGCTGGTGCGACTTTCTCTGGTTTTAGGCTTTTCATCAACTCTGAATATGAAGATGCAGATTCATTTCTACTGTTTTGAAAAGAAACTGTTTTGCTAGATATAAATTCTTTGTATCTGTCATCTGTTGACATCCACATGCTACATGGATTATCCGAAGTGTCCATTTTGGAATAGTTGTGAAAAGACAGCAACCCTTCATTAGAAGAATCCACTGAAGTTGAGTAATAGAGATTATTAGTTCCATTACTACTATTCAGGCCACCATTTTGTATTTTCATTTCAGGAAAGAAGGGCATTTTCATAGGGTCATAGTGAAATGTATTTGTAATAGTGGGCGGTAATACCTGAGGATGACTTGGAGGACTATAGCTTCCCCACGAGATATTACTTCTAGTTCCAACTTTTGTCACCTCATCACATGGAGGTACAGCTGAGCTCAGCTTCATTGGCAAATAATTCAAACTTTTTCCTACAGCTACATTAGAAGGTGCTACAGTTTGAGAAACACTCCTCCCATACAATAAGGAGTTATTTTGTTTTTCCACTTTTGTTTTTCCTGAATAAGGAGAGGAACAAGAAAATGGAGGGGAGGTTAATGGGTGAAGAGAATTGTTCTTTAAGGTTGACTGATCAGTTATATGTGGCATAGCACCTGAAGATAAGCCACGGGGATCAGCAGTCTGCAGCAAAGGCGTTGTAGAACCATCTGTAACAGGATCAGCTTTCTGACCCAACAAATGTGAGTTTTGCTTACTTGTAGGTAATAACTTTATAACAATATGTTGTTTTCCATCTACCATTTTAAATCCCATAAATTTAGCACTGTAATTTGCTGGAACCGATATTTTGTTGTTTTTGACCATCAACACCGTTGGCCCATGAACAGCATTTTTCAATAATCCCAAGCCATAACTTGTTCCATCATCTGCTTTACTGTATTGTGCAGCAGTAGCAGAGCGCATTCCACCCGTGACATTATGCTTTTCTGTACATAGAATTTGATCTTTTTCTTCATTTGTTTCCACATCTCTCATACACTCGTTCAGGTCCTCAGATTTTGTTTGAATTTTATTCATACTTCTCAGCACTTGTCCATTTTTTTCTCCAGTTTTGTCACTTCCACTGCTTATTTTTTTCCGTCTCCAGAGTGCTTTTTTCGATGCTCCCATTTTATATCTTTTTAACACAAGCTTCAGTGCCGCTGGAGTCTTCCCTATTCTTTTTTCACATTTATCCTTTTCCAGTTTTTCTTTTGCATATAAGTGGTCTCTATGCAAAGCTATGAAGTGGTTTAAAAGATAATCTTTCCGTGATGTCCTGTAACTGCAATATTGACAACCAAATGGAAACATACTGGTATGAACAAGAAGATGTTTTTGGAACTCCTCTTTTGTAAAGCTTACGTGATGGCATTTTACACATTTATATGGAATTTCATTATGTCTGTGAATGTGCTGAACAAATGTGCCCACATCCTGGGTAGAAAACCCACATTTTTCACACTGGAAGTGACCATTTACACAATGCTTTGATGTGAAGTGTTTTGTCAAATCCAACAAAGTGTACATATGCTCATCATTACAGAGCTCACATTTTACTAAAGTGCTACGATGGGTGCGTCTATGCTGTTTAAATGACTGAAAGTCATTAGCTGAGAAGTTACACATCTCACAAGGATACAAAGGCAACTCGCCATAGTGTAACAGCTGAAAATGTTTCTGTAGATCATTTGGGCTGTACCTAATGTTATCCTTGCACTTCGTACAAGTGAAATTCAGTATCTTTGCTGTAGTTTTCAACCCTTCTTCAAATTGCACTTCTGGTTTATTTTGCGAGTGGCTTCCCTCTGAACAATTGGGATCACTTCCGTTTATTTTCTCTACACTTAAGGACTTCCTTGCAGTTTGCTGTTTACACTGAAAGAGTTTTCTAAATCTATCGACTTCATGTTTCATTAATACTTCATTTGGAATGTTCACCTTGGGTAAATCAATTTTCACATTTTTTAGTTTGTAAGAGAGACTGACATCTAAAATTGCTGGTTGAGTCATCATACTTAACGGATCATTCACCAGTGCTTTTTCCAAAGTAGCATCTGTAGAAAAATTATTCGCAGCATTGTGTTTTAACAAATTAATTTGCTTTTTATCAGGAAAAAACTGTTCCTTTTCAGATGGCATGATTTTAGGTTTTCCTTTTCTTTAAGTGAATTCTTGAGACTAGTCTTACTTCCTGCAGCAAACAGGACTGCTGCGACGAATTATTCTCAAGGTTCTAGAACTTTCTCATTTTATTCTCCTGAAAACAGAAAACAAACAAAGCAAATATTACATTTAGAACTAATGCAATTAGAACGCTCATTACAATTAATACATTATTGTTACTAAATTAATTTATTAATAAGTTAATAAATACATGCCAGTCTTGAAAGTTGTTGATTTTTACAACAGCATTTGAAATAGAAAAGGAAGAGGAAAAAAATGAGACATTACACTAATTTTGTTTGTTTGTGTTAGGGGTTTTTGTTTGTTTGTTGTTGTTGGGGGGGTGTCTTTCCACAAAATATACATAAATTTTGAAAAATAAGCTTTAAAGGACAACATCTACTGAAAGATGAAAACATTGAAATTCCATGCCATCAAATTTGGATTTTCTCCCACCAGGCCAGTCTGTAAGTATGAAAAATCCCAAGAGCTGCTTTTTTAAAATTAAGCTAGCATTTACTACTTATTCAGGATTTCAAGCAAATATTAACACAGTACCTCCACTGTGACACAGATCACCAACTGAAACCAGGTGAAATACTAAGAACAACTCAAATTCAGCAGGAGTGTTTGGTTTTTTTTACTCAAGTCTGTTACTCTCTTAGTAGCTAACTATTGTGCTTAAACATAAAAGGAAACAAAATAAAAAAATGACAAAAGATCTGCTTCACTAATGGAGACATTACCTTTACCAACACCAAAAAACCCACCACACTCATCTACAAAGTATTTTTCGCATGGCGACCTTCAGTATCATTCAAGTCTGACGTAGTCAACAGATAAAAGTTAACTTTGGTTTCTCACTGTGTGTTCCTGGGTATAAGTTAATCTTTTCAGAACAAGAGCCCCAACCGACAACAGTATTCCTCTATGGATTAAGAGGCTCAAATAGGTACGGTCAGCATCATTGCCTCGCTAGATTTAATGTCAGTGTTCCCATAACTGGCTGCACTGACAATTTATAGCAGCTCAAGTCTATGCTCAAACAACACTCCCATGTGTCAACATAAAATCAGCAGAAATGCAATAGCAGTGAATCAAAATCATTTGGATTTTGAAAAGTGAAACTGAAAAGGAAGAACTGTTTCTTCACTAATATATAATATTTTTACTAAAAACTTTTTCTATAGCAGAAGTCATAGCATCACTTTCTTCTTCACTAGCAAAGTGTTGGCTGAAATCTGATCAGCAGCTCGCTCTCCACTATTCCCCTGCCCACCCTGAAGCAACGCAGCCATGGAACTCATTAGATCATCCTATTTATTCACATTCAAACTGCAAGAACGATCACATCCTCTCCCTCATTGTGATGAAGTGCAAGAGCTGCTTCTAGAGCTCCAGGCCATCATAAGCATCACCACTAAGGTCTTCCAAATATTTTTCCATAGTCCTGTGAGAAGGAAGTATCTAGCATTAAATATGTAAATACCTGACAAAGAAAATGGATACTGAAAATTTTTCAAGGCTGTGTTCGTGTATCACATAGCAAGAAAAGAAAAAACACCTTTAAGCATATGCTTTATTCACTCCTTTGGAAAAGATATTAGTATTCCCGCACAATTCTTGAAAATAATACAAAAAATTGACATTTTATACAGACTTCAATATCAAATAAATTCAATTAATTGTGTTCTTCAGCTATGACACCAGCAAGATTTCAATTATACATCTGACATTCAAAAAAACCCACAAACCACAGACACATACACATGCACACCCTCCTTAGCAGCCTTCCCAACTAAAACACTTCAGGTACAGGATTTTTTTTGTGTGTGTGGTTTTTTTGGGGGTTTTTTTGTTTTGTTTTTTTTTTTGTTTTTTTTTAAACTCAATGATACATTTCCCATCTTCCACACAGGAGATTAATACATGGGATACTACTCTAATTTGAGCCCTCAGAAGAGAACAATTCATCTACATTACACTCCATCTTCACCAAAAGAGTACTGGATTGTAATGCTTTCTCTTGTAAACAGTAAGCTTGAACAGGAGCAAGCTGAACTCAGCATAAAGAGTAAGTAACTAAAAATGACTTGGACTTAACTGCTGAAGATGCTTTTTAATGCACAGATGCAACACATGAAGATTACAGGTTGCATGATGCAATACAGCATCCTGATGGCAGCTGCTGATCATTCAGATTAAAATGTTATACTGTCAAATACTGAAACCTGAAATGTGTGCAATTAACAGTATAAAAAACAGAAGTGGGTGCAATATGCTACAGAAAACAAGCCTCAGGCTTTTAACATGGGGCCAATGTGGCCCTCAATTTGGCAACACTTCACTGACTGGATAAAACATCTATGTTTGGCAAAGTGTTTCAGTTGTGTATATTCAAACCTGATTTCAGACCTCCTTTAACTAATTAACCACACAAATTACAATTTAACATTGTTATTAGTGGGTAGCATGCAACTATAGACAAGCACCTGCAGCCCGATAAATAAAAATATGTACTAGAAACAACCAACTAGTAAAAAAAAAATCCCAGGGATCTTTAAATGTACATTACCAAAGAAGTCAGACTTACACATTAAGTAAAGACTTGACTTCAATTCTTCAATAGCCTTTTTAACATTTTTCCACACACATAGAAGACGTAAATATGTAAGACTCAGAAAAGGCCACAGTCAGGAGGAATAATGAAAAAAGGTCTGGAAACAAAAGGAGAGATATTTTAAAAGGTGCAAATACAAGCATAACTGAAAGAATAAGCTGAAAAGCACAAATCCTTCACAATTTTACATTACTTGCATTTTTAATACATTGAAGACAGAAAAACTGTAAATACATACCATGTTCTCTCTCCAAAAGCACCAAACACAATACAAATTCTAAATTAACGAGTGGTATTAAAAATCACTAGCAAATTCCTCCTAACAAGGCCTATTTTAACCTTAGCTTTGCCACTACTTCTCAGGCATTCATAACTGATAAGTATAAACATACAATAACTTAAAAACAAGACAGAAAGAAGTAACTGGTACCTTAGTCCATCAAACTTTAACTTGAACCCAAAAAAAATTTAAGTAAAAACTGTAACAAATTCTATAGCAAACACCTAATTATAATTTTCTAGAAAGTTTTGCAAAAGTTGGGAGGCATGGGGGTGGAATATTATATTCACAATACTTGAAACAAATAGGTAGATTATAAAGCAGATAGAATGAATGCAAACCCTGAAAATACATAAACATGTGTCAAAGTTAACCCTCATGGAAAAAAAATAAAAACAAAAAAACCCACCAACACTAAGCACAAGCATAAGTAACCACTTGAGGCTCTAAGCCTCAATTTTCTTCCCTCAGAAATGCTCCGATATGTCAGTATTTTGCTTAAAAAAAGTACACATGGAGAAAAAAAGTTTTAGCTATATACTTTAACCTAGTGAGAAATGACAGATAGGAGTAAGACACTCCTAAGGTAGGGACCTTTTACAGTTTTTCCATTTAAAACAACAAAAAAAAAAAATTCAAAATACATTTCCAGGCAGGTAGTATTTTCAAGATCACTGTAAAAATCGTATATGTTCATTTAAGTTTTGCTAAAACAACCTGTTATGCTAAAGTTACTTTCCATACTTGGTCCCATCCTACATGTGTCTGCAAATTCAGAGCCTTCAGCTCTACAAAGATCCGGACACATGCAGGAACTCACAGAACTAGATCTTCAGGAACCCATGGAGTTAGAGCTTCTGGTGGTCAGATACAACCTGATACAGCAAAACGCTGCTTTTGTCCAAAAATAAAAAAAAACAAAACCCCAAAAAAACCCAAAACAACTCTTTATAAAAGAAAAATAAATTACCAAATCGTTCTCAAAGCTAACAGAGACACCCCACGCCACACAGAAAACTTGCCCTTTAGGAAAAGAGCAGCTCAAGGCTCCGGTGACACACGGCCACCGCCAACGTACCTGCAGACGGCCACTTTCTCAGCCCCCCTCTTGTGATGTCGGGGGACACCCCACGCCGTGCCCCCGCTGGGGGCTCCCGGCCCCGCCGTTAACGGGCAGCAGCGCCACCGGGCGCTGCCGGGGCTTGCCGCGGGGCAGGGCCAGGGCGCGGGCTGTCCCCTCGTCCCCGGGGCAAGCAGGCAGGGAAGGGCAGGGACACAACACGAGGCGATGCGTGACGCCGGTCCGGCGGGGGTCGGGGAGCCCTCGGGGCTGGCACCGCCTCAGGGCCGCGCCGCGAGCTCCACCCGACCCGCAGCGGCAGCGCCGGGCGCTCTCCGAAATTGGGGTGGGGGCGGGTGGGGACGCTCCCCCTCCCCACCTCTTCCTTGGTAGCCACCCGGCTCCTCGGGCGGCCCCAGCGGGCAGCGCTGCCCCCGCCCCGCCGGGCCGCCCGCCGCGGGGCGCCTACACGGCCCTGGGGGGTTCGGCGCTGCCCGCGACGCCTCGCCTGGCCCCGCGCAGTCCGGCGGAGGGATACGTCGCCACCGGAGCCCCCGCCACCGGCCATGAGGCATTCCCGCCCGCTGCCCGCCCCGGCCGGGCGCTGCCCACCGTCCCCGGCCACCCTGCCGCAGCCCCGGCCGCCCCGCGAACTTCCCGCGACCACAGGGGGCGGGGGGCGCGGGACTATTTAACGGCTCAGCCCTACCACGGGGCGGCTTCCTGCCCCTCCGCATCTCGCACCTCCTGCCAGCTCCGAACCGCCGCGGTCCGCGCCGGGCCTCTCTCTCCTGCACCCCGCGGGCCCCCCCTTCTCCGCCCGGCGCCCCTCGCGGAGTTACCTCTCCATGCTCCATAGCCCGGCCAGTCGCTGTTGGCGGCCATAACAGTTTCCATCCGGGGACTGTGGGGCTCCGATCCCGGCGGTAGGGGCGGCCGCGGCGGAGGGATACGCGTTCACCTGAGGAGACGGACGGTGGCCGACGAGGCCCAGGGTGGGGGAGTGCTCGGGCTGGGGGAGGCAGCGGCTCCGACAGCCCCCGCTGCTTTCCTCCTCCTCCTCCTCCTCCTCCTCCTCCTCCTCCTCCTCCTCCTCCTCCTCCTCCTCCTCCTCCTCCTCCTCCTCCGATGTGGCCGCAGGGCCAGGGGCGGGAGGTAAGCACAGTGCCGGGCCGCCCAGCAGGGGTGGGGGTGAGGCCTGCCCCCACCCCTTCCCCGGGGCCGCCGCGGCCTGGCGCCGGCCGAAGGCCTACGGCCGGGCGGCCCTGGTGGGCCTTGGCCACATGGCGCGGCCGTGGGTACAGCCCGGCCGCACCCCATCGATACCTGTCAGTGCCGCATTGTGCTTCCCTCCGCCCGAAGGTGTGTGCGGTCCAACGGCCGTTAATGGCTCTGGGCAGGGAGAGCTGATGCCCCACCATAAAACAGCCATAAAGAAAGGTCCCTGCCTAGGGTGTTTGTGGTCCAGCCTAGACAAAGACCTACTGAGCTGCGTAGATGGAATATATAGGGGGTATCTGTAGAAGATGGCAGCAGTGAAAGCACTGAGAACGTTCTATGTGGATTAGATGAGTTGATGCGTTTTCATATGCCCAAAATAACAGAAAGCTGCAAATCACTACGAAATGTTTGCCTTGTTAGAGACACAATATCAGTGCTGCTTAGAAGAGACGTTAACTGCTCTTGTTAGTAGTAGCCTGCTTTAATCATTTGTGCTAAGTTTCAATGCACACGAAAGATCACCAAAAGTAAGATGACCAACGAGTGTGAAGGCAGATGTGAAATAGGAAATTCAGGTGAAGTGTGGCCAAAAAGTGACAAGCAACCATGGCAGAAATAGGCTGTAAAGATGAATTGTGAGTGACGAGGTCACTGAAAAGGAAAGCCTCTCTCCACTTACGAAATAGCATTCAAAAATCAAAAGGAAAGAGGAGAAAGACTTAGGTTCCCAAAGGAAAAAGCTTAAACCAACTCATGAGCAATTTAACTGAGCAATTCAGCTAAAGTTTTCTCCAGAAATCCTGTCACATCTTACTAGTTGCAACAAAGTTTAAGAAATACACTCTTACTCATGATTAAATTTGAGAACAAGGAGGAATGTTGCTGTCTTTGAGTAATAAAGATACATTTAACATAAACATATTTTTAATTCCTCTTTCAAACTGACATCGCTTATGTCCCTTGTGTTCTGGACTGTAAAAGAAAATCAATAGAAGCCATTTTGGGGTGGGGTTTTTTGGCCCTAAAGAATATTTTCAGGATTAGAATTCTATTATTGATGGTTCAACTACGCCCAAAAGAAACAATCTGTGCCAAACGCAAGCAGAGAAATATAGTGGTGATTTGCATGGAAATCTTCACCTTCTGGCCTCTAATTCATTACATTTTTTCTAAATGGTCAGACATGGAGTTTGCAAATGTGTGCCCGTAGTGTTTTGAAGGATCTGAAAACTAACTACAACTGAAGAAAACAAATGAGAAACAGCATAGTTCTGGCTGCAGACCTAAGGTCAGAAAAGATAACGGAAAAGAATTATCCATGAAAGTTGTCAGTCTAACACGCAGCTACAGTATCAAATTTGTGTTAGAATGCTAGTATTCCTAATCTGAAATTAAAATCTACATCATATTGTCAACTGTTCATCCCAACAAATTCACATATAAAAATAGAAACAAATATTTTATCTGTAGTGTATCACTTCATAATTCAAATTTAGAACACATGTGGATGTCAAGCACAAGAGAGAAAAAGAAAATCTGTGAGATAACACCAATAAGGGAAACAAAGAAGAAAAGCTAACATCTGATTTATCATACACATTGAGATTCTTTGCAGCACAGGAGGAATCAAAAAAGATAACATCAAAACACATGCTTGTTTTATAAGTTTATATTGGGATTAAGATTTGTATAGGAATATATGGAGAAAAGAAAGGTGACAATCTGATGAAAAACGACAAAATGGCAAAACCCACCAAAAAGATTGACATACATATAATACCTTCTCCCCAAATTAATGAAAGAACTTTTTAGTCACGAGAGTCGGCATCTGCAAAAATGCTCCCCAAAATTTCTAAGTTATGTTCTACGACCTTCCCATTTTGCAAAAGTACTGGGAACCCCTTGTAAACCATGACATGAGCAGCTGCCACAAGGATCTTTTTGAATCTACGTGCTCACCACTGAAGAGATGAGCAATGAATACAGCAACTGCCATCCTACCACGCTCAGAGTAGAAACTAAACCCAAGTGAGACCAAAGTCTCTTAAAGTGTTTCAGAAGCGAGCGCACAGCACTCGACAGCCCACACGTTTTCTGAGTATCCTGGTACTGGCAGTTGAACGTCCAGTGGCACCAGGCATGAATTGTGACGAAGTGCATGAAAGCAAACTTAGATATTTTTAAGTACTTTTATGTTATCCTTAGAATATGATTTCTTTGAAGTAACATCAGGTGCTTTCCTATTTCAAGGATCAATGAATGCTGCATGAGGACTAGAATATCTTCATATTCTTTTTCCTGAAGACAGAGATCACACATGATGCATCTGGATAGGCATGATACATACACATCACTGTTAAATTCCCCCACTCTTAAAAAGCAGGGACTGAATCCACGTAGTACTCCACTCCTTCATTCTTCTTCAGAAGATAAATTTAATTTGGTCCACTTTACTATGTGAGATCCTGTGAAAAAGATGTTCAACTGTGAGACAGTCTATGTTCTGTGAAGCACGAAATATCCCACAGCAGTTGTCACCAAAATAAGTTGCTCTGACATCTGCTGTCAGGCTTTGTTCTGAGTATAGGCTATTGTCTCCAGAAGCATATGTAAGCTGTGTAGTATTTTGGAAACCTTAAAGGTATTGGTACTGTCCCAGTGCACATTACATCATGTTATTCCGTGCATCTGAAATGGCAAACAATTACAGGACTTCCCATTACATATGTCATTAGCATTAGGTATATGGTATATATAAATTGGTAGGGCAATTAAGTGCAAATAAGTAACTTTCATAATTATTTTTTTGCTATTGTAGCTGTTAGTTCTGTATATGTGATGTTTTAAAATTGAAAACTCAACGCTTTCCTCAAATACATGGGTGTCTCACAAACAACGGGAGTATTGCAGCCCTGGTTTCAATTAGATATCCAGCTTCTTTATGAATAGCGTGACGGATTGGATCAATTTATCGCATAATGGGCTGGACTGAAATTGCTTATATCAGAACTGAATCCACGCCAAATAATTGGGACTAACTTAAGGATTTCCTCAGAAATACTCTGGGAAAAAAAAAAAGATAATTCAGTTTTGAAAAGTCTATGCTGAGGCAAATACCAAGCATGGTTCACCAAATGAAACTGAAGAACATTCCATTTTTTAAAAAAAGACACTTCTTTTTAATGTGAAGTTGCTCATGCATTTGAATCATTGAATTTGGTCACAGATGTGAAAGAGTTTCTTTTAGAGTTAGCAACAATAATGAAGTGTTACTGCTAGTGTGGTCCATATTTGAATTACAAAGTGGGAATACCTGGCTAAAAGTGAAAACATTATTTCATTCAGATTTTCACATTTGTTGGTATGCGTAGGAAAATAGCCAAATCTCAAAAAGCGTTTTGATCTATGATAATTTTTAGTCTTGGTTTTCTCCTGGTTTTTGTTCAATATAAGATGAATTTAAATTAATTTCTCTTTCTACAGACATTACCAATGCTGCTGCTGTTTTCATTTGAAGTTTTATTCCTGCAATTTTAATAATCATGATTTAGGTAGCTCTAAGACTGATTGGCACCATGAAACCCACAAAGCAAGCTAAATTATTGACTTCTTTCACTATTACGTCACTGTAGATGTGCAGGTAAACCCATAATGAGAATTGAGTGATATTCTGATATTAATAATGGTACCATTAGGTATCAGCATTAGTACTGCTATATTTATAAGATAATGTATTGTGAAAGGGAAGCCTTGCCATTATGCTTTCCTACTGTTTTAACCAGTGAAACAGAAACAGGCTATTTACCATAAAAGAACACAGATAAAAAAGCCCTAAGATGTTTATTTTACCTCACTGACAGTTATCTATAAAGAGCCGTACATTGCAAAATATTTGATCATCAAAGTCAATAATTTAGTGTATCAGAAATTGGTTTCTCATAAAAAGACAATTTTCTTATTTTCACGGTGTACTGGCATTTTATCTTAGAGAAAGATACATGGAACTTTTCTTATAGTCATCAAGCAGCTCATTCATAGAAGCATTGTTTCAAGTACACTGTACTTTATGAAAAAAAATGAACTCTGCCTGGACAATGTATTAATTATTTTAGTGAAAAGCACAGTTGGAGCTTTTTGTAAGCAGATCAGTATGCAAATAATGGACTTGAAGCTTGAACTCAAAAGGCTTTTATGTAAGAATACATTCATAAAAAAGAATAATACAAGAAAGTCAAGTTAGCATCTCTAACAAAAGTACTGGCATGGAACAGAATAGAATAGATGTGTTTTCGTTGAATCTTCCATTCACAGTATCTGTTTATCTGTAAGATTACATTTTTTATTTACTGGTCACTATAAGAATTTGAAAAAACCATCTAGCAGTAACTTGACTCAGGCTTTTTGTTGGTGTCACAACAGATCTTTTCTAAGTCTTAAGAACCAGATATTCTAAAAAGAAACAGCAGAAGCATCTCAGTTCTTTTTTGCTTTTACTTCAAAGACTGTCCTCCTAGGCAGTTTGCCTACCAAGGCTCAGTAAGGTCTGTCAATTCCTAATCATAATTTTCCTTTATCTAAGTATGTTTAGTCCATGGTTCCTTCCTCCATGGATTTCCAGCCTCTGTTATCTGTGATATTGCCCACCCAGTTGTACTATGCAGACAGACGTATTTTTTGCTTACTTATCACAAATGTATTCAGAACTTGCTGCCTTCTGGAAAAACAGATAATCGTTTGAGCTGTTCTGGTGATACTAAGTAGTAGCTGTAGCTGCCAGGCAGTACATAAGAATATGGTTTATAATCTCATTATAGACAAGCCCAGAAAGAAATATCAATAAATTACACTTTATAAAGTATATACTTAATAAATATATTAAATGCTGAAATAGACAAATGCATGAGATTAAGTTTTACTTACGGTTACTAAAAGCCACAAAGTGATTCAGAATTCTATCTGCTATAAATAAGGAATGATTTAGCCCACGTCACAAGAAAAATATCAGAAACAGGAACTCTTCCAGAAAATCTGTACAGCCAATAGATGAGCAAGGTACAAAATGAGCACTCAGAAGATCAAGCCACAGGAGGAAACCAAAATGAATTATTTGCATCTGTAAGAACAGGCTTGTGGAGGGTTCTGCGTTAGAACTCTTCTTTATGGAATATGTATAAAAGACTGTTTTATATTGTCTCATGGTGGCAGTAGAAAAGGTTATAGAACAACCAAATGAATGGTAGCAAAGTCAGTAAGACCAGAGCCAGGAGTTCTCATGGAATAAAGAATGAAATGTCTGCACGGTTATGTCTGAGGTGGAACTTTTCACTTCAAGCTGATGTGGTACCAAAAGAATAGAAGATGGCATATGGGACCCAAATTTTTTACATGATTTATGAGGTGAACCAAAGAACTGTTAACTAATAAGTCTTATGTCCATACAGAAGAAACTGATAAAAACTCCAAAGAAAGCACAGAATACATGAATATATGGATTTATTGTATAGTATTTTGGAATTTAAAGTTTATTTTCTTGGAAGTTACCGGAGTGTCCCACAAAATTTTCTGTTAAGGCCTGCGCTGCTCAGTATATTCATGGAGCAGAAGGGTGAAATAGCACCACACCAAAGTTTGATAATGACAGTAAGTTTTTCAAGTCACAATTTTCTGCAGAGAGCTGCGAACAGTGCTCATAGTGCTGAAGAACTGAGTAATAAACTGAAAGATGAAATTCAGTTCAATATCAAGTAATATATAAAAAAGGAAAAGCAATAGTAATTTTGTGCTGAAAATTATGGGCTCCAAAATGGCTAATACCACACAGAAGAAGTATCTTTGAGGTGTGGTAGGCATTGATATGAAAACAGTGTCTGTATGCTCAGTAATAATCACAAAAGCAAATAAAATCTTAAGAACCAATAGAAAAGGAGTAGAGAACAAACCAGTAAGCATCACAGTGCTGCTACATAAATCCTTGTTATGGATCTGTCTTCCATGGTATATGCAGTTCTGCCTCCCCTTTCTCAATCTGGATGTCACAAAACCAGGAGGGTTACAAAGAAGGAACCCAAATGCATGGAATCACTTTAGTAGAAGAATGAAGAAACTCAGACTTTTCAGCCATGAGAAGGGATAGTTTAAGGGCCGATACGATAGAAGTGATATGAAGGAGGGGAGGAAAGGATGACTGCTCACCATTTCTTATAGTCAGGGAATTAGAGGGCATAAAGTTATCAAGAGGCCAGTTCAAAACAAATAAATGGGGTGCTGTGTGCAATTAAATGTTAAATCAGGGAACACACTCTCACAAGAATTGAAGGATACTAAGAATTTACATGTATTTGAAAAGCTATGAGACAAATTCACAGAAAAAAAACCCCATGAATTATTAAAATGAAAGGTACAGCCTCTGAATCAAGATGACCCTGAGCCTCAGATTGCTGTGCACTGGGGGAGCAAGCTGGGAAAACAGCAACATTTGCCCTCCTCTTCTACAGCTCTGTTGGAATCGACCAGATGATGCTCTGCCAAATAGGCTCTGTACATCAGTTCCCCTTGTTAATTATTTTAATACATCCACCAGATGGACACATCCAGTTAAGAGGCCCTGCTATAACTGGATATCCTACATACACCTATTCTCAGCTTAGCTTTTTCAAATACAATTTCTGATCACTTGCATACAAAGAGTCTGTAGTACGAGTGAGGAAACGTTGTTAGGAAGTTACTGAGTCTCCCTTGGAAACTTGTGGGGAAAGCATCGCTCTGCTTTCCCATTATGTGAAGTGATAAGAGACTTTTTTTTGTTACTGTCATTTGGGCATGGGGGAGTGTTGCCAGACAGCAGATGGAAGAGGCATTCTTAGAAATGTGTAAAGAATTATTTTTAAAGTTTATCACTGTATTTATGGCTCTACCACATGTAACTTAAGCAGTAATAATCTGCTCAAAGATGAGATTCACCTTCATGAGTAGCTTGCCTTGGTACCAGAAATAAAATTTCTACATATCTGTTTCTTGATTAGACAATACGAAAGCCACTGTCCTCAGAGTATGTTTCAGTCTCATGAAAACTAAACTTTGCATGGTTAAGCAAAGATCAGTTTTGACTCATTGTAATTTTAGCCTCAGTGTATCTTCAGCATTTAGTCTCAATGTGTCTTCAGCATCGGGAACAGTCATGGCTGAAACAAGGGCAGGCAAGCTAACTTAAAGCAGAAACTAGGGCTGGAAAAGAAAGAGGCAAGAGCTAGGAACCAAGACTGAGCAGATCAAGGGCAGGATTAGGAACCTGCAGTCAGTAGGAAGAGGAACTAGGACAAGGTCTAGAAAGCAGAAAATTGGATCAGGATTTTAGGCAGGAACCAACGTTCAAGAGCAAGAATCTAGAAGGCAGTATGCCACCCAGAACATCCTGTCCCATTTCCTGTACATCAAGACAGGTTCCACTAATCAGCTGGCTCAGAGGTGAGGCCATTTCCCTTTGGAAAACTAGTTATGGCCAGACGACTAAGAGAGAGATGCCTGAACTGACTGTGGCAGACATCTTGACTTTGCAGCTTTCAGTGACAGATGAGCTAGCAGGATGTGTTGGGTGACACAAGCATCTTCCTCATCAGCAGGTACTAATGGAGGACCCCAATAGCCTTTTTATCAGTAGTGAAGACACATGAGAGCAGTGAGCTGGAACACAGTTGCCCAGATGAGATGAGGGGGACTGGCAAACCCAGAAAAATTTGAATCAAAGCAAATTGCAATAATCTGTAAATGCACAGAGATGATGAGAAAGCAAGACAATCTTCAAGCCTTTCTCAAAATGGGGAAGATTTTACTCTTGGTGGCAAACAAACTAGAAACCACACACCATTGCACATACTGTCTTTCTGATGCAACATTACAAAACACATCCTGAGTACTGGTCTTGTTTTCTTTAGCAAGGCGGGTGCTAATTTCCCTTTTGGAAGGTGGAGATACACAAACTGAAATGTTTAAAATCACTAAGTTCTTTTATGCCGTAACGTAAGACATGGCATTATATATTCTTTAACACCATAACTTCTGCCCATTCTTGCATTTCTAATAGTATCTGTGAGTATCTGTCAGTAGAGCCCTCTCATAAGTTTGTACCACCTAGGCACACATGTCTATACCTGCACATTTCAGGTTGGGTTGTTTAATGTCTCTGCCTCAGTTTATCTGTCAGTTGGAGTGAAGGTGTACACTCATGTGGGTCTTAGAACTAATTAGTTCTTTATCGGATTAATTTGTTCTGCAATGAATGCTATTATATTAGCTTAAAGTAGTTCTTTGTCTTACTCAACAGACCAACAGCTTTATATCTTCTTTGATATCTATTAGGAAATTCTTTAGGTTTTTTTTCAAGAACAGGGTGACATTTCTAATATACATGTTTTTCTCATGAATATCAATGTGATTTCCTGCATTTTAACCTTAGATATATACATTCACTTCAACCCAAAATCTAATGGGAGAAGTAAACAACGTTTATGTATGAGTGTTTGTTTCCTGTTGAATTCTGTGGAAACTGTGGAAATATCTCTGTGCAGAATTGGACATGACTTGTTTCCTCCTTGCTGCTTGAGCAATGGTAACTTCCATTCCAGTCACTGCTGATAAACCTCTCCTAACGAATCCCCACCAACCTTTAATCTAATGGGAAACTAAATTTCTTTCTTTCACTCAGATACCCTTGTATGTTTTTGTACATTTGCTATATCACTACATGCTGAATTTTAACTGTCTTCTAGAAATTGCTCTGAAAAAGTCTCCAGCTGATTCAACACCTCATCATGTCATAAGTCAGACATTGACAGAAATCTCTTCAGTTTTATGCAGTTTTACTCTATTTCATTGGCTCCCTATGAGGTTTCAAATGGATTTTAAAGCATTATTCTTAGTCTAAAATCTAATAATCTGTTGGTTTAATATAGTCAACAGTTGCTAAATTTTGAGTAATCTTGCGTTTTGAATCTTTAGCTAGCGGATGCTCTACTGCATTCTGGCAAAGGCAGCAGCACAACAGAAGTTTCTCTGTGTAGCCCCACAACTATGTCATTGCATTTAATTATCTGTAATCACACTGCAAATGAGACCCACTTCCATATTCATTCATCTTTGTCACTTCTGCTGAGATCATTAATATCAAGTGGTAACTTTTGAAGAGAGGAGATAGAGATAAGACTCCCTCTATATAGGGAGTCCAGGCCGCATAGTACTGGTCTAAATGTGAAGTAGGAACCTACCATGGAACATCCTTCATATATCATCCTCAATCCCTTGATAAGACTCATAGTCTCTTCCTAGCTATTTCAAAAGGTGCATTGGAGACAGCAGGTGCCAGGTTGCCTTTTAATTGTGTCCCGTGGCTTTGGATCTCACTGCCTAATGGCAGGAGATCAGTTACACTATGTTGACGTAGTTTAACAACAGGCTAAATAAAGACATTTTTGTTTTCTGGCTCCTTAATCCATGTGAGATGTGTTAGCTATTATTTTAATTCTGTGCCCCATGAGGCTTTCCAAGCAGTTCTCCAGACATGCGCATTGTACCCATTCCTGTTTACAGAAACAGAGCAGACTACTGGTGTGAACATGTTTGTTGGTTTGTAATGAAGTGTCTTTGTATTGGGGAAACTAAGCCTTTAATTAAAACCAGCTGGCACTATAAACTGTTTCATGCTCCATAATACTGACCACGGTTTTCAGATAGAGATTGAAATTCAGGGGGTTTCCTCGTCCTAACTAAAAACTCTGATGTGGGTTTTCCTCTCAAAGATGGACTACCGCATCCCACACAAAAGATGAGTAAAACAACTACATTATAACAACTTTATAATTCTATATGCTGTGGTATTTGCATCACAGAGTTTTACAAAAAGACAAATAAGCCATGTGACAGCCACCTTCTTACTGTTTCTACATTTTAAGTCAGGCAATTTCTTTGAGATATAATAAAGGTAAATACAGACTCCAAAAAGTTCAGGAAATAGCATGTTCCTTGATAATGTATCTATTGACAGTTGATAAGGGAGAGTGGCCAGATACACACAGTTTTGAGAAATAAGAGATCAAGAAGAGAAATACAACATTGCCATTAAAATAATAGCTCCCATAAGCAAAATCCAGTCTTAATTATTTTCCATTTCAGTTACAAGTTAGCTTTGCTAATGCTATCTCATTATTTCCCTTCTCATGAAATCCATTCCCCCAAATTAAGTGAGTTTGCCCATAACATTGCGTTTGTAAATCTACAAATATGAACTTGTTAGGTATTTGCAGAAAGAGACTACAGTGATTAATAAGGCAAAAGATTAGGAGCAAGGAAAATCTGGGTCCTAATCCCAGCTGAGCCACTTATGGTGTAACCTTGGGGAAGTTACTTGACCTTCATGTTTCTCAGCAAACTCTGCTGGAAATCGGATACCAGCTGGACCTCAGAGAATACCAGACACGTCTGCTGAACTCCTCCCAATTAGCAATGTTAAAATAATGGTGAGCAGGCTTGCTTGATTGTGGGGCGCTATGCACATAAATACAGTCAAGGATTAATGACCCTCTTTCCCTTTCCTAGCAGGGCTAGGTTGATGTTAAAAGGTGGCCTGCACACTACACGTCCTGTCCAATTGTCAGCTATATCATAAATGAAAATAATGGCACGCATGAGGCAATTAGACTTTAAAAGGATTCCAGCTGTTTCCTTCCACCCAGCATTCCCCTGCACTTCCAGCAAGGACATTTATCAGATTATCTGATTAGAAAGATTAGATTCATAGGGCCAGACTCTTAGCTGCATCCATGGTGAACTAGCTGCAGTTCTTTAATATGGGATCAGTTGTACGCAACTGGAAAAGGCAAGTCCAAGAGTTGGTGAAGTATCTTTCTGGCCACATTCACCCCAAACACAGCTGCCAATAACTTTATATCATCAAAGAAATTCCTCATGTGGAGTGTATCCCAAAGTCCTTTCATGCAACTAGGGGATTTTCCTGAACTGAGCCTAAATTTTCTTCTGCCAACATTTGTTGTGTTATTTATTATAAAAAAAAAAAAAAAAAAAGAAAAGCAAGAACACAGGGCACAATGAAGAAAGGCTCGGCCTTTAGTCATTTCAGCAATAAAATGATACAATCCCACATAATCCTCAGACCTCATGGTTCACTGGAGGAGGACAGTGAAAAGAAGGGTGTGCTCATGTATGACTGCCATTATATATAATTCAGACATGGCTTCATTGCATGTATCAAGAACATTAAATACCTAAAACATCACCATGGAAGTCATTTGAAAACCTAGATAACAAAACAGTACTATATTATCATATGAAGTCTTCCGTACTTCCTACAAGAGAAAATAGTTCTCAATAAGCAATTAGGACAGTAGCTAGTACAGCACAGTATAATAACTAATACAGTATTTCAGAATGATCAAATTGCAAAGAAGCTGTGATGTGCAGGCTTAAGTAAAATGCCCATTACTTTACTTTTATTGTGATCTTCAGTAAGTATGTTTGTTTGTTTATTTATTCACTAGGATACAGAGCTATACTTTCCAAAAGAAACATGCAGCATCTTCCATACAAAAATTTCTTTGAAACTCCTCCATGACAGTCCATGCTCCATTTAGCCTGGTGTGGGAGGGAGAGTAGGGATTTTTGACAGATAACTGCTAATTTGCTGCAAAATTCTCCATTCGTTATTTATTGTTCTATTATTTTACAACCAATTTATTTTCCAGTAGAGCCATGGAGACAAACTCACACACCCTTGAGTGCAGTCTCGTTGGTAGTGCTTATTTGTCTGCTAAACGAAAAGCCAAATACACCTATATAACTTCTTTTAAATCCTCTCTATAAGGGATCATGTAGGACCATATATGACCTCCGAGTATGTTGGTCAGTATGTCAGCAGTAAATATGCTGCAGACATAATACAGCTGAAAATACTACACTAGCAAAGGAAAAATAAAGAATAAATTACATCCTGGCATCCACTGTCTGATAGGATTTTTTCTGGAGTTTGTATAGCTCATGCCTCATCTATTTTTGCTCTATGCCAGGACCACTCACATTAGTTTGATCTGCTGGTAAATTTTGCAAGGATTAGCTCTGCAGGAAAGCCCATACCATTTCAAGGTTCGGCACCCAGCATTGCATCTTCTTAGACAGAAGATGTGCTGGCACATTCCCGCTGCTTTCTGAGAGACTTGGGAAACGGCTACAAACACAGGATATCTGCAGGAACATGGGAAAATCTCATATTTCTGCAGTGCTGTGGAACTTCCCAGCTTGGAATTTTATCCAAACAGATAAATCACACTTTAGTCCATCTTCTAAGTGGCCCTGCTCTTCAGTGTCCCATTGTCATCATCTAGTTCACAGTAAATTCTGACATTTGCTAGGCACTACATTGTCTGTGTCAGAAAAGGTGTAACTGCTGTCTATTATGCTGTGATAGCATTTATTCCACCTTTCAAATTCGTAGTTTTACACCTTATTCTACACCTGACTGGACCTCAGAGAATACCAGACACGTCTGCTGAACTCCTCCCCATTAGCAATGTTAAAATAATGGTGAGCAGGCTTGCTTGATTGTGGGGTGCTATGCATATAAATACAGTCAAGGATTAATGACCCTCTTTCCCTTTCCTAGCAGGGCTAAGTTGATGTTAAAAGGTGGCCTGCACACTACATGTCCTGTCCAATTGTCAGCTATATCATAAATGAATATGATGTATCAGTCTCTCTGACTGAGAAGATCTCAGAAAGAACTAGTACCTTATTCCTAATCCACATCCCTGATGAAAGCAAGGAAGAATTTGAGCCTTTGACAATAAGTTGGAAAAACTGAAATCTTGTTCTCAATAAAACTGAAGATTATTTTGTGCTTGAAGTTTAATTGGGTAGAATTCAACCTTAAAGACATGGCATACGATTTAGAGAATTAAAAGGTACTAAGTTATCATTCCCTAGGACATCAAGGGTAGAATTAATCCAAAATAAGTGGGATGAGTCAACTGGAGATGCCTGTCTTTCTCCATTAACTATAGAGAGAATGTAAACAACTATTCCTTAATTACATATTTAACCATTAGATAGCTAAAGGTACTGGGCTGAATACCATCTTTAATGGGTTAAGAACACTGTAATGCACACGTACACACACACAGACATCACATACTGACAGCAGCACTTGTTACAAGCCATCTTCCATCCAAAGCACCAGATTTCAGTTGGTTGGAATTTGGCATATCATGTTTGATGTGAGGGCTTCAGTCTTTGGCTGAATGTCTTGCAAAATTTCAGTTGGAAATGAGGATTGGGTTAGGGAGCATTTAAACCAACCGGACGTACACTCCGTGGGACCTGGTGGGATGCACCGTATGAGTGCTGAGGGAGCTGGCTAAAAGCCATCACGAGACCACTTTCAACAATCTTTGAAAAGTCATGGAAACAGGAGCTTTCCTGTCACTCATCTTCAAGAAGGGTAAGAAGGAGAATCTGTGGAACTGCAGGACAAGCAGCCTCACTTCAATCCCTGGGAAGGTGGTGGGGCAAATAATCCTGAAAAACCACTTGAAACATATGATGGACAAGAGGGTGATTGAGAGTAGTCAGCAGAAATATGCCTGAACAACCTGCTAGCCTGCTAAGATTACGAGGATGTTGTTTATCTTGACTTTAATGAAGTCTTTCAGCACTGTCTCCCACAACACCCTCATAGGCAAACTGCTGCACTGTGGCCTAGATAAGTGGACAATGAGGTGGGTTGAAAACTGAACTACTGAGAGGTGCAGAGGCTTGAAATGAGCGGCCTAA
This sequence comes from Chroicocephalus ridibundus, assembly GCF_963924245.1. Lineage (NCBI taxonomy): Eukaryota > Metazoa > Chordata > Aves > Charadriiformes > Laridae > Chroicocephalus > Chroicocephalus ridibundus. Next base: position 17,743,719 of record NC_086289.1, read on the forward strand.
AGTTCAGGCACTGGTGCTGGACTCCAGGGGTCAATACAGGGTCCAATACTGTTTAAGTTCTTGGATGGTGGGGCAGAGTGCACCCTCAGCAAGTTTGCAAGCCATACAAATTGGGAGGAGTGGTTGATACACCAGTCGGTTGTGCTGCCACTCAGAGAGACTTCAACAGGCTGGAGAAACGGGCAGATGGGAATCTCATGAGGTACAGTAAAACAAGGAGGTTTGAACTAGATGATCTCCAGGGGTCCCTTCCAATCTCACCAATTTTGTGATTCTGTGAGCCTGAAGAAAGCTAAGAAGGAAAAAAAAATATTTTCCTTCCATTAATACATATACAGAGAGGCACTTTTTTGACAGAGATATCTCCTCCTTATCTGGTTTGAAGCAGCAACTTGAAATTTGGCAGAGACATATTTTTTTTTATCCAGGATGCTCCTATTGCCTTCCAGATCAACAGTCCCCTAAAGATGATCAATTTGTAAGCTTATGCAATATCTATTTTTACATAAGATCAGTAGGAATTTATTAGAGATTAATAGCTAAAATTCCAAAGATACTGTTATCCCTGAGCATGATAAAACTTCCTTAAAGCCGCAGATGAAAAGAGTTGAGGGTACCCGTTTTCACTTCTCTCTGAAAGGCTGTTAGAGAATTTCACTCCATGGATAGCCAGAAGCCTTCTAGTTCCCAGTCTAATTTGCTCATGCTGATGATGCATTATAATCTTTCTCTCTTACACTGATACTGGTATTTCATGGTGAACATCTTGTTTAACTTTGTAAAATTAAGGTTGAATGGAAAATAAAGATTCAGTAAATGCTTTGGAGAAGTAGGTATCAAAGAAGCAGCAAGTTCTGGACAAAGGGTGTGGCAAGAAAGATGCAAAAGCAGAGGAGAGACTGGCTCGGCAAGGAGATTTTGTTAGGAGCTACCGGTGGCAGAGACAAACTAGGATTAGGAGTTGTTGAGGAAACCACCTGAGGGGAACCACAAGCCCTGGGCAGAAGAGATGGGTGATGGGGCATTGTGGCTAGACAACTTACTGAGGCAAAGGTATGGAGACAAGGAATCAGAGTTGAGGAATATGTGAAAGAGAAGGAAAACTTACTGACAAGAACCTGAGGGTGGAGAGACGACTGGAATGGGTATTGTGAACAAACTGAGGGGATGAGGAGAGGGGGGAGTCTGAGACACAGGCAAGAGTTTGTGCGTGAGACAAACTACAAGCTGATGACAGAAGTGAGTCAGTACGTTGCTATCTGATACAATCACTCAGCTGGGGAATTTTTAATAAAACTGGGAAATGACATTTTTAAAAGAGTTACTAAGTCAAAAACTTAAAGAATAGTGGAACTAATGTTGTCCCTGAAACCTTTCATTAAGCTTCTCTGTGCATATGCCCAGTGATGCAGCCCTTTCTCCAGTTTCAGAGAACAACTCAGGATGGCTGTGTAGTGAGGGACAGCATTGCCTGAGAGCCAGGAAACGTGACGTGGGCAGAACATGGGATTATAGCAATAGTAAGAACAGCTTTGCACGGTCAATGAAGCTTCATGGTATGCTGGGGAATACAGTTCTATCCCTGCCTTTTCTAGAGGTCCCCTGACGGTATGCTGACCAGGCCATTGGAACACCATTTTACATCTATTCATAATTTAACTGCTTCTTTTTCTCAAGAAAATCTGCTTACGGTCCCAACGCGCAAAAGTACACAGCAGTTGGATCTGCTACCCATGCCAGTGGAGAACACTGTCAATATGGGGGATTGTGCCATTGGGGAATCATGCTGAATTCTCTGAATAATTACCTTCCAGTTTTCTTAAATCAAGCACCCAACACTAATTCCAATTTTATTCTCCTCTTACCCTAGAACCACTTCTGTAAAGGGAAGACAGAACTCACCTCAAAGAGATTTTGTGAAGATGCCTATTAACGAAGAGACAAATATCCTTGTAACCATCACACACACCCATGAGATAATTCATACCTATCTTTTCAAAAGGGGTCTAACTAGACTGCAGTGAATAAGGTAAGGTATAGGTACAAGCTTCATGCAGAACAATGAGAAAGAAACAACAAAACTAATAGCTATTCAGTAAGTAAATGCTGTTATTCCTCTGTATTGAGGGAGGCAGGAATCCTGCAGGAAAAAAGCAAGGCTGTTAGGGATGTGTGGTCTGTCCTGCTCCAGGCTGCATTGATCAGGCACAGGACTGCTCAACGGGGGCCCCACAAAAGCCCCGTCTGCTTTACTTTATAATCTTTCCCCACCACCACCCTAAACAAGCAACCCACCCCGTTTTACTCTTTCCCCGCTGCCCTCCATTTTGCTGACTTTACATCCTTGCTTGGGAATCAGAGACTCGGCCAGCGCATCCCTGCCACAGTCTTTGAAAATTTTTCACCCACGGGGAGTTCCCCACACTCCCCGTTCACATCTTTTGTCTGCTAATTCCTCCTGCTACTGTATTGCTAGTTTAGCCGTGGGTTGGCCCGCTACTTTCCCCACCTGCAATGCCAGCAGTTTCTCACGCTGCCAGCCCGTGTCACAGGTGAGGAGTGAGGGTAGCTGCAGCCCAAAGTCCCGCTGCCGCCGCCACCACCACTGTGACCCTTGAGAAGCGACACAGCCCACATACAAGGAGCCACTCTGCAGCAGTAATCAGCCCCGTAGAGAGGTGGCTTTGGCTCTGGTGGGACATGCCACATCTCCCTCACCACCACAAGTTATAGGGCCATTGCAGTGAGGTGGAATACACTCCTCGGGCTGGCTGGTGACACTAGATCTGGTCCCTCTCCATCACCTGTTCCATGGGCAGTTCTATATTGATCACCAAATCCTGTAACATCCCTCTGGGTGACACACTCCTGGGGCCATTGGAATGTTGTTTTTCCAGCTGATTCACTTTACACTCCCAATGCACCCAGTCACTTAGTGTAAACCACCCTCCATCTGCCTGCACACCCTTGACAGTGATGATGTACATAAGTAAAGGCTGTATCATAAAGACTGTGCTGGAAATGTGAGAATATAAAAACAGTAATAATGAGTCAGATTAAAGGACCACCCAACCCACCATCTCCAACACTGGCTGAGTAAATTCACAGGCAGGAGCACAGACCAGACCAAGATGCTTCCCAAAAAATCCCAACATCTAAGGATTTGTAGCTTACCACCAGCTAATGGTGGTATCCTTGCACGTTGTAACTCTTAACAACTTTTAAATTCCATTAATTTCTCCAATCACTGTTTGAAACTGGGTGGTTTTTTTGCATCTAACATAACATCATGTTTCCCAGCCTATGGGTTATGGAAAAAAGTGGCTCCTTTTGTCAGTTTTGAATGTACTGGTTCTGAATGGGAGAAAGTTTTATTTTTAGTTTTATTTGATGTCACCTAGCTGTTGGATGAGAAGACACAGTGAGCAATCATTTTCTGTTCTTCTGTGCCACTCATGTTTTTATCATACTCTTCACCGATCTGTCTTTTATCTACACAGGAAAATCCTGGTCTATTTAATTGTTCATCATATTCAAACTATCCCATATATTCAATCATACTTACCACTATTCTCTGCTCATCTTTGAGAGGGGACAACTGAACTGCATCCAGTATTCAAGATGTGAGCACACCAAGAACGCCTACCAGCAAAACTATGTTATCTCATTTCGGTTTTTAGTATTTTCCTAATAATTCCTAAATTCTGTCTCCTTTTTAGTGGCTACTCAGCGTTGAGTTTTCATTTCTATGGGCTTGCTTGTTCAAGTTCCTGAATAGTTCCAGCTAGTTCAGTATCCATCGGTGTGTACTTAAAGCTGAGATTGTTTTTGACCATGTGCATTACCTTTACCCTTATCTACATGAATTTCATTCACCATTTAATCACCTGATAATAGCATGAGATCTTTCTGCAACTCTACAGAAGAGCCTCTGGGCTTTATTAATTTGGTTTTTACTCAGTATCACCAGCAAACTTGACTTAGCAGCCTCAAATAGATTTTTAAGTAATTAATTTGCTAAGTCTATAAACATATACTTAGAGACAAGTAGATTTTTTTTCTAATAATAATGCTAAAAGTTCCCCAAAGATTAACAATGCTTGTGACATGCATTTACCTTCCTGAAGCGTAGTTCATTAATTTTGTCTGCATGAAGAGTCCAAAGGCAGATTCCTAACCTTTCACGGGAAAGGTAGCAGAAAATTTTGTCTGAATAATGAGTGCCAGAACTCTGTATTTTTTTGTTTGTTCCATCTTTGAGCATTTCTCTTGCTCTGTCTCCTCCTTTCATATATTTTTCTGCAAAATTTCTCTGCCTTCTAGTTTTGTTCCTTCCCATCTGTTCCTGTTTACATTTTTCTCTTGAAATTTTTTCTTCGTTTCAGTGTCCTTTTTTTTGTTTATTCTGCTTCTTGAGTTTCCACTTCTTTTTCTGCTTGTTTTGTAGGATCCTCTCCAGTTCTGTAGTTTTCCATTACGATTGCAACCATTCCGTTGTTTAATGCTTATTATTTTTATTGCAGAACTGAATCAATAAGCACACCTATAAGCCCTTGTGGGCCCTGTCCTTGAACACTCAGTCTAAGTTGGTGACAAAACCTAGAAGGGAAAAAGAGTGGATGTGGAAGCACAATTTAACAATGAAAGAGTTAAGGGGAGTAAGCTGAAATCCCAACACGCCGGTTGCTCGGCTCTGTTGACCAGAGATGGTACAGAGACATTGTTTGAAAGGCAATGTGGGAATTTCAAGGAGTTGTTAGATGCTCCACCAGTATATAAGGGACACTGAGGGGAAAAGTGGTAGAAATTTAGTTACAGTCATTTAGAAATTGTAGAAAATTAGTTACTGAATAAATTAAAAAATCATAGGAGAAACTGACGGGTGATAGCAGTAGGCAGTGGTGAGGCATGCAGATCGAATCAGCAATGATGGATCTATGCTTGATACTGTAAGAAAGGAGGAAGACAAGAGGACACTCAAATTATGACTTTCCTTCTCCAGATCCATGTTTCTGGACATGTTTCTTCTACTGTGTTTCTTCAGCACTGGAAATACCACCTGGCAACTCTAAACAGTAAAATTTCTCATATGTTTTCACAGGAGCCATGGTATGTTTCACAAAAGAACAAGAAAACTGACTTAGTAAAGTGTTAATTTATGCTTCGCAAGAGTAACTCTTGGGCAGGTCAAAGCTAACATATCGGCTTGGTGCCAATCCCACCTAGCCCCCACTTACTGTGATATAATTGGGGAAAAGTGACACACATGTTACTCCTCGGAGATGTGTTCCCAGCTGCCTTTAGGACTTATTATGGAAATTGGACGTTGTCCCCTGATATTAAATCTGCCCTCAAACCTCAAAAACAAACTTTTTAATTACAACTAACATTCTCTCCTTATCCTAGTTACTTTGTTGTCCAGATACTTGGGCCTCTGGAGTTTCTCAGACAGACTATAGCTCACTTATTCCATTTTTTACCCCCCAAAAGATGATTTCACTTTAAAGTTTTGACCACTGCTTTCAGTATAATTGTTAAAAATAATGGGGCGCGGAGGGGAAGAGCTGACCTGGGAACCTAAGGGGACTGGGGAATCTGCAGGCAGCAGATGGAAAACATGCACAACAGCACTAGGAAAAATGCGAAAACAGGGTCAGCAGGAAGCATTGAGTAAATGTAGCTTCCTCTATGGAAAATATATTTGCATTGACTTCATTAACTTTGTATAGGAGAAAGGGCAAACTTTAGGCTGCAGAGTTCCTCTTCCTTTCCCTTGAAAAGTTGGCTTCTACAGATTCAAGGCATTTTGTAACTATATAATTCAAATCAGTGACAAACAAATGGAAAATTAAATGTACTATAACTCTTCAAACCCTCTTCTCAGCCTGTATCTATACAGTATCCAGCATAATGGCATCCTTCTCTGTGTCTTCTCTGTAACTTCCCCAAGGCACCTCTCTGTTACAAACAATAAATAATAAAGTAGAAAAGTGGCTTGTGAACCTGTCCAAAATCTAAATTTGAAGAGTAGTGTGAAATTTTAGATGGGGAAATTTTACTTCTCTTGCAAAGTTAACTGGAAGCGTTTAGGCTCCTGCTCCCGCTGGGGTTATTGTCCCTGTGGCTGAACCACTGGACCTGACCATTTGCACTCATTTGTGTCAGTGCGTTCTGGCACCTCAGTTTTGGAGGTGAAACTCTCCAGGAAAGAAGCAGTAACCATGGGATAACAGCAGTAAGTGAAGGTGTGTCTGTGCCTGAAGTCTGAATATTAAATATTATCAGTGTGCTTCAGACTGTGACCCATTATTTTTACTGGAAATAAAGCATTTACATACCATGAACAGCTATAGATCTCAGCCCCACAGTCACTGGGCCAGACTACTTTTGCATACTGAACAAAAAAGGATATGAAATTACAGTAACTTCCTCTAAATTCTCTCCTTTTTGTGAAAAGGAAAACCAGCAAACAGTAATGTAATCTAATATCAGGCAGACATTTGCTTTACAGGACAATAAACATACTGGATTAAATTCATCCCAGAGCAAGTATGAAGAGTATTAAGTAATTTAAAGATGTTGATGTAGATGCCTGCATTTTTATTACCAGTGTTAATGACTGCAGAAAGTGAAAGGCAGTGAAAAGTCAGGATCACAGAAACATATTTACCACAGCCAAAACATTGCCCACAACAGTGGATTTTTGAGCGTGGTTCAGAGTCTCAAACAGACAGCTCTCAGCCCTACAAATCCCTGAGACCAGCCACTGCACCTCTGCAGGCTGGCCAATATTGATATCTACTATTCCCTTTAACCCACTTCAAAACTGTGAGAACTGTTTTTCCTTTAGTCTGGAGCAGTCCGTACTGCATTTCTTAATCTGCCAGCTAAATCCTCTAGAAATCTTGCTTCCTTCTCTGAGTTTGATGGGACAGGAAGAGCAGAAGGAAAGGAAGAAGCTAAGAAAAGAGAGTATACCACCAACAGACATATCAAATCTTTGAGACTTGCAGCATTCGGATAAGCTCTAAACATTTGATAGACATTTCTCTGAGCAGAAGCCAAGGAACAGAGGAGGTTCTTGTTACACCTCTGCAGAGGAAGAAGAAAAAGGGGTCTGAGGGTGGTGATGTGACATATGGGGCAGCCAGATCAAGGTTGCCTCCAGTTTCAGAGGCAGAAGGAGTAAGGAAGGTTCAAACAGTAGCTACAACACAATCTGTGGGCAGAAGGTTCATCACATTCCTTATTCAGAAAGTTAAAGTCAACCTTGTTAGAAGAAGAACAAATTATGGGAGACCTTATTCCATGTAACATGGAGGGACTTCTCCACACCAGTAACAGGTTTTCTTACCTTGGATGGGGGAACCAAGTTTTCAGGTACCTTTTTATTTTTATCTAAATAAAAAAAAAATGCAGCACTTCAATGTACAGGAAAATTAAGTAAGTGAACCATTAAAAGAAGGAGACACACAAAAAAAACCCCCAAAACAAAACCAACCTACATTCATTAAGGATTCCCTACTCACTCTAAAGAGGTCTGTGTATCCAGAACAGAGCAGCAGAGGCACTAAAGATAGAAGATCAATGTAAAATAGGCAGTTCTTGTGAGCACTGAATTTGGCATTTTAGAGTTCAGAAACCCCTGCAGGAAAATTAACCTCTATGCAGTGTTCTGTAACAAGGAAATAAAAAAAAAAAAAAAAATTGCCTGGGCATGCTGCCTGAAAGAATACAAGACTGTAACATTAAATATGAGAGCAAATAAAATTCAAAGCAGTCGGAAGTGTCTACATGTTTTTCCTTCACAGCAGCACATCTTGTGAGCACATAACTGATTTAGAACATAACTCTGCAGAAGCTTCTAAGAGTGTAGAAGCTGACTCGTACAAGTAAAAGCTTGCATGAGTTGGATGCTCAGCAAACGCAGGTAACAAATTCAGTGCAATAATGGAGACTTCAGCCCTGTTGGGCAGAAGAACAGGTTATTTTAGCATCCTTAAAAGCCATTCTATTTTGAGATGTTGCCAGCAATGCAGTAGCAGCACCTTTCTGAAGCTGCCGGTTGTGATACCCACATTGCGCTCAGCTTAATGACTGTAATGTCCCTTTGTGTAAAACGAGTTGAAACAGTGGAAAAACACTGGCTACAGAGAAGTCACAGCGAAAACTGGGACAGTAGTGCTGTCTGTGGGGTTTTTCCAAAGGTCTGATAAAGGTGTGAGAGGCAAAAGACTGGTTTATATAAGCAGGATGTGATTGAGAGAGAAAAACTGGAGAAACACCCAAGGACTACTCTGAGAGAACAGCAAAACCATTACCCAGGGCTGTCTCTGCAATTGTTCTCCTACTTTCTTTTTGCATAATTTTCAAAAAAGAGACAGAAAAAGAGCATGGTTGCCATGAAACTGCTTCCTGCTGTTTGGTTACTCTATATCTACAGGATGCAAGAACAGGATGGCACCAAAAAAACCCCCAACCATCTTCATCATCCCTGTCTTCTCCCAAGAGTGACAACCTGCAATACCCTGACTATAAGTGAGCTGGAGGAACATGAAAAGGTAGCAGGGAAGGGATGAGGCAGTTTTCAAGAAAGAAAATCTTGAGCTGTTCTTATAAATTCTTGGGGGGAAGACTATCGATGCTTGCAAAAACAAGTTCCTTGGGCATTATGATCTGAAGAAATTAAAGTGAGAGCTGAATACTTCACAGAAGGAATTAACCAATTTTAAAGGTTTCTTGGAAAGCAAATCTCATTCCATGATGGCATTGCTCACTGGAAAGCAACTGCAACCACCCAGCCACACGGAAAAGCTGAGTTGCATCGCTCACTGTTGGAAACAGCAAGACAGACCCGCAGGGTGGCCTATGTTCTGTGGAAGAATTTCTTGGAAAAAAGGAAAGTAAAAAAAAAGTTTTGGCCGGCTTGAAACTTGCTAGCCATTCTCAGCTAACTGGATAGGCAGCTGCATCAACCAGAAATTATCAGTTCAGCATTTCTCTGCCCCATGTGTAATGCACAGATACCCAGAGGGTCAAGAGCAGACTTGCGCCATGATACAGGGGCCCATTTCTTTAAATGCAGTTCTTTTTCTTTAAGTTGCCTTGCAAGACTATTTCAGGCAATTCAATACTACAGTTCAAATGAATGATTTTGGAGAGAGACAAAATAGGAGAGATTCTTTTGAGAAACCTCCTGCTTTTTGTTAGTGATGCAAAACATGTTGCCAGAAGAGAGGACTGTTCCCCAGATCCTTTTTAAAGGCATCTGGCTTGCTATCTAAGTGACCCAAGGTGAGAGTGGGAAAGAGGAGGCTTTCTCCAAACTGGCAAGGAAAAAACAGGCTTTTGCCCTGGGTAAATTCAGGTTCAGTAGAGATACTAAAAATTAACCGACAGCAGATCAATTTATTGCTGCACATAGGGCTTGGATGTGCAGATGAACAGAGACCATAACACTTTAAAGAAAATATTTTGCCATGAAGCATACCTTGCATTGGAACTGTGAATTGAAAGCAGCCAGTACTGACGAAGATAAAAGCCAGTCACTGGAAGAAAGTAAGTACAGAAACGTTAATACCCTTTTGTGAAAAGCAGTAAAAATGAGCACCTTACGAAATGGGCTACAAATGGGACTTTCCCTTAGCTTCAATACCAAGATCTTCTGAAGTGCAAGGAAGCTTTGCACTTGTCTTCCCCAGAGTCTTTGTATTTCATCCTATAATCTGAGTTCATTATCAGAAAAAAAACTTCAACTACTCTTCACTCACCTGTGCAACCTACTACTTTTTCCTTAAGCATCATGGCCTTTTTCTTCCTGTTTACTGGACACACAGGAAGTTGTGCTAAATAATCCCTAGGATTGAGACTGGCTTATTGCAAGACAACTACTGTTCTATACTTCTAAAGCAGATTAATTTCTTAAGTTCTCCCTGTGTGTATGTCACTGTATTTCTGTATATCTCACTGTATTTCAGTGAAACTTTTAAAATCTTGTAGTGAATTATGATAGATACACAGAGATCTAAGTGTAATATTTTAATTCTTGGTGGGGTGTTGTTTGCAGATTAAAGCCTGCTGTTCTTAGAGGATTGCATGAAATCCTCCCACCATCACCAAATAATCATTGAGCAGGATTTTTGATCTCCAGCTTCTGCCTTGAAGAAAAGCAGGTGCTTCATGATCACAGTAGCTAAAAGAACTCCAACAAGCAGGAAGGGCAAAGGAGACAAAACTGCCTTGTTATTATGCCCATAGAAAAACAAAATGGCTGTTAAACAAGGTGAACGGAGAAGGAAGGAATGAACTATTAGCCTAGTTTTACTGAACACTGAATAACTACTGTTAGCACTCTGAAACTGAAGGTCTTCAGTACCTGTAAACTGCTTGCCCGGTTCTCTGCTCAAAAAGGACCACCACCGTGGCCAATCTGGATGCAGTCCTCTCTTTCAGGGTTCATTTTATTGCTCAAATAGAAATCTCAAAATAGGCAAACGGGTGATGATGCCAACTCTCTCCTGCAACCACAGCCATCCCCTTACTTCCTGTGACTGTCCCATTGCTCCCTCTTTGTCCCTTTCCACTGGAGAACAGCTAGCTGAGAAGTGTCCAATCAAGCCCCGGGGAGACACAGCCCATTCCCCTAAAAGCCGCCAAAGAGAGGGTTTTCCCAGGGATGCGAGCCAAGCTGGTGAATGTACGTGAAGACTATAGATAGCGCTATTGAGTCCCACAGATGTTGGAGTACCTGTTGATCTTTGTTACTTACACAACAAAATCTATGGCTGGGAAGTCTCCTGAATTTAATGAGTCCAGCATGTTTTGCAGTTGGTTTGTTTCTGATCATCCATTTTGCAGGCACAAAGTGGTATTCCGCCCCATGCAGGCAGCTGCTCGCTTGCCACATTAGGCTGTTGCTGCACAAACTTAGACATCCTGTGAGGGGAGATGGGAATAAAAACATGCCAGAAAGTCACCTTCCTTCCTGTCTTTCCATGCTCCGGAGACATAGAAGCAGCACATAAAGCAGACCAGGGCTGACCAGTAAGCACAGCAATGCCTGCAGTGTTACACCAGCTCAAGGTTTAGCAGTGCTCAGAGCTCTACAAAGCATTAGACAATCAGTACCCTGAAAGCCTGTGTAAGTAAATGGTAAATGGAGCCTCAGAGAGATTAAATGACCTGCCCATGGTCAGATAAGTGATATCTTGCAAAGCTAACACATAAATCCAAATCATCAACTTCCCAGTCTAACACCTTAATAACAAGGTCATTCTTCTTCAGTTCCTTTAAGAGTTCGTCCCCGAGAGCTGGTGTAGAAAAACTGTACAAGTTTTCTTCCATTTTTTCTAGAGCATCCCTCACCCTTTTCCAATCTGCTGCAGAGAGGTTACAGTCAACAGACTGTCATGAAGGCTCAGAGATACATATTTTAGTGTAAACTTAAAGAAAGATGCCTAGTCCAGGCTTTCCATATGAAGAGAAAACAGAAGTTTCAACTCTCCAAATATCAGTAACTACAACACTAGGTCATCTTAGGTAGAACACAGCTATGTCAACAGTCAGAACAGAGCAACATAATTAAGAAAAACGTGCATTACGTTATTATCCAACCCTGACCTGGAGCTCTGAGCTGAAAAGGAAGGACTCTGTTTATCACACATTTCATTCAACTTAATCTTTTAACTGGCTGCATAGTGTTTTCATATGTATGTTTTCTATGTATCTGTATTTGCATACCTAAAGCTTTTTTCCTCCCATTTATGGAGGTTTAAGATCAAAAAGCTGAAAATGTAGTCAAAGCATTTCCCTCTAAGTAGTTATCAAAAGTAAATAAATCAGAGAGATCATGGAGACACCTTTGGCAACAAGTAGGAGGAAACTATGCAGAATTTTGCTTGAAAGAGTGTAGTCATGCTGAAGAGCAAGTTCAGACCAGTTTGGAGATACTGAAACAGGGAGACCATGTTCACCTTGATTTATGCTGAACAAGAAGCCAATGAGTGATTTTTCATTTTTAGTGAAGTGCTAAGTTTTCTACCCTAACTAGCCATAGCTGAAATTTCACACAGTGCAACTGCTTAATGCAGAGACAAAAATGCTACAGGGATCCCCAGACATCACGTAACCCACAATTTTCTGAGGGCTCATTCTGCCCTGACTGCGGTGGAAGAGGTCAGACTGGAGAGGGTCAGTGGTTCAAAGTGGTTTGAACCACAACTACAAATGAGAGAGTAATAATCCTAACGCATGAGTACAATCCTCTGCCTACATAGTCCTCTCAGGGGGAGGAAAAAGAGGAGCAGCCGGTACAGGAGACATCCAAGCAGTATGGAGAGGGATTTCTCGCCACTCTGAAGGCAGCCCAGTGTTCGCAGGCAGCATGCTGATAATGTAATTCTTGTCAAAATTTCGCTTCCTACAGTCCCTCTCCTTTCGCTATTTCATTATTATTGATCTGGTAACGCCTGGAGCGCTCTGTCTCCGGCAGAGCAAGTAGGGAAGAGAAAGGAGTGTGCTGAGCTGACTGCCAGCGTGTGGCAGGCTTCATCTCTGATACTGGTGGTCCCTCTAGAGGTAAAAAAGTAGCGCTGTTTCCAAATCTACTTCTATACATCCCTGCTGAGTTGGAAAACTAGGATAGGAGTGCGAGTTCTGAGACGCCGGCACGTAGCCACGCAGGTCTCTGGCTGGGATTCATCTACTATAAATCACCGGGTTGCAGTAGGCATCGAGTTGCACCAACTTAACATACCCATCAACTGAGCACCAGCTCTGGTGCTGCACTCACCTCTGCTTCCTTGCCAGCACCCTGAACCCCAAGGCTGAAGACTTCAGTATGCTAAGTAAGAACGCTTATACTCGATGGGTTTCTTTTTCTTTTTTCCATACATTCATCCCTTTCTCCCCCAGCATTCATGTCTTCATTTTCAGGCACTGAAGGGAAAACTAAAAACACTTCAATGAGGACTGTTATGTGAATAAACAAAACTTGATATTCTGGAATTTTTTTTACATGATCCAATTTAAGCTTAATTACACTCAGGCAAGATATCCAACTTACTAATAGAAAAAATATATATACATACATATATATGGAACATTGGATCTTCTGCTTCTTTCTCACAGTAATTACATATTGATCACAACAAGCTCCTCAAGAGAAGAGATAGTAACAAAAGCTCTTTGTCTGATTGCCCTGCTGCCAATTGACAGCATTTCACAGTATGCATACCCAATTTCACACACACATACACACATAAATACGTATGCCTTCTGCTCTGCAGACGTGCACAGTCAATGGAGCTCTAAGCCACCAGCTTGTCACTTACTGTTACCAGATGAACTGTGTGGTTCAAATCAGCAGGGCACCCAAGGGAGTTGCGCAGAGGATTTTGCCATTGCATTTCAGGGGGACTGAGCTGGACCCTTAGTGAAGTGTACAGAAAAAAATGTACACATACAAACCTGGAAGTCAGAGCTGAGGCAAGCCTGAGAGCAGCACCCTGCACTGTGTTTCCCCAGGTTGTGGCAGTCGATCTGGGAGTGAAGCCACATAGTCACAGGCTGCAGAACTCCAAACCTGAGTCATTGGTATCAGCGCTAGTTTCTCACCACGGCCCTTCGCTATCTATCTGGGCATCACGGGAGACTTTCCCAGGTAAGTGTTCTGGAGCCAACAGAGGTTTACAGCGATACCAGCCTTCTCAAGCCAAGACATGATTCATTAGCTAGCAAAATCAAATATTTGTGCATATAGCTTAAGTGGCAAAAAAAAGCCTCTTTATCTACCCTGCCAGCTATCCCTGGCTTAGTATGGTGGCTCCCTGCACTTTGCTGGAGTGCAGATACAAGTTTTCAATGGCATCCCCATGGCCTCAGATTTTATAATGGGCTCATCCAACTCCAAAGGAGTCTCCCTGACCAGCGACCATTAAAAGCTTTAATGTCACCAAGACATTAGTCTCCAGAGCATCCCACGACCTCTCCATTTACAGGCTGGCAGTTCTTACACCGTCATTCCTGCCAGACTAGACGTGATTCAGTGATCCTCATCCAGCCCATTCAATTATTTGGGGAGAGGCCAAACCACCGAGACCAAGAGTCAACAATTTTTTATTTAGTGGGTATGTGAGTCACACACCATTTGAAAAAAAAAAAAAAAAAAAAAGAGAGAGAACTGAAATTTCTACATGCTAACACTGAATATGGTACCAGTCATCCCTTGTCTCAGGCAGCTGCCTCAACTTTCTACCTTGGTTTAATTTATCTAAGAATTTAAAATGATAATTTGTCAATAAGGAAAAAAGATGTCTTTAAAACGCTTGGAGATGAAAACTGCTCTGGGTATTCTGGGTAGTATTGGATATTAGAATAATAGCAATGAAAATATATTCTTGCCTTCAATTTGCTCTGAAGAATCCCAAACAAACAAGACTTCAAAATAATCCTGACAACTTTGAAAAGGTATCTTCAGTAAAGTATTCCTGGCTTCCATGGATTAAAAGATGCACACGAGATAAAATTTCAACACAGGCGAAGGAGTATGAAGATTACAGATGGATAATGCATCTACTACATAAATTACTAAAAAAAAAAAAATAGACAACTCTCCAGCATCCTTTAGCTGAAGTGACTAATCACAATGACACACTCAAGATGACCACAAATGTCAGGAAGGTTCTGTAGCTAGAATGACATGAGACTCAAGAATCTACCAATTCATTCATATATGATGATGAACCTGAATCTAAGGCACTCCCATGCATTCTCAGAGTTGAAGTTACTTTCATCTTGGGAATACTTAATCACTTCTATTTCTTTTAAAATAGCACTGTGTATATTGTAACCCTGTTTCAAGTGAGGTACTTCAAAATACATTGCACACAAGCAAACCTGACAGGCTTCCTCACAGCAACTCCTCTGTTACGTTTTTGTCCGCAGCACATAGACTCACTTTTCTTTTACACTGGGCAAGCAGTTTCAAATCGCATTGTATTATCAAGAGCCTGCATAGATTGTTATTACAGACGACCTGTTATCTGTCATAGCTTTCTATTCAGCAACTCCAAGCTGAGCCTTGAAACTTAAATCCCTAAGAAGCATACAAGAATTTTGTCTTCAATTTGTGGGCACATGGCAGTCAACATCAAGTTGCTGTGAAGTAAAACCTGCCTGCTTTTGCGTCTCTCTCCTTATTCTCATTACAGAATTACTCTAAGAGTGAGTAACTTTGATTTCTGCATGTAACATATTCGTTTATTTGAAACTATTACATGCACATATTCATTTACCGAGATATTTTTCCTAATAATATTCAATGCCTTCTTTTAAAATATGTGAACACAGCTAGACTTTGAGATAGAATATAATTCTAGATATACGTCTCAAAAGGTTCAGTTAGTAGGAATAAACCTGTAACAATGGAAAAAGAGAGGAAGAGGGCTTGGGTTTTGCTTGTTGTTTTTAATAAATTGTTTCCTCCTTCTGTTTAAACCAAGACATTCTGTAAATATTACTGAGAGAGCAACATCACTAGATACTACTGGAGAATTAGAAGACAAGTGGCAGTACTAGATTTGACAGGTCTATAAACTGAAACATTTCATTATCAGGAAAAGGGCGATGACAAGTTCAGCGCATTTCAACCCAGTGCCTCCATCATTCTTGGCCAGGGTTTCACAAGTAGAAATCACAACAGTTCTCACAGCAGGCCATATGCTTATCCTAAATACTGGTCCTCAAAGTAGCCAGAAGCATGATGTTCTCCTAAATCCGTTGCTTCATATTGCAAAAAGCCTGTAGGCATGATGGTGTTTGGGAACATACGGAGGATGTAAGATACACTAAAGCCATAAACCACACCGAGGCAAGCAGCATCCTTTGGGCTTCCAAAGAGCTTCTATTCCTGTATCACGTGGGACAGGCTCAGGGATTGTTCAGGCAATTACCATGGTCTTTAGGCCCTCAAAATAGCATGCACGTATTACCATTCAGTCTTCTGCTTCTGAAGGATTTTTTTTTTCCTCAATTACATCATTAATATACCAGGTAAATAGGTTCTGTAAGATAGGGAGCTACTCAGATTACAGCTATTCCTACACCTGGGAACAGGAATGGTACCAGAATTGTTTCTGGTGCATCCAGCACTGAAAGTAATAAATTATTCAGTAAAGACTGTACAGATTTTTACAACTTAAGAACAATAATTTCTCAGTATCAAAACTCCAACTGACTTCAGTGAGAACAGCATCAGATTTAAAAATCTGGATTATGAGGAGCCCTCAATTAAACCTTGGTGATGATATGCTTATGACATGCTTAAAATATGCTAAAACAGCCTTTGAATGTTTATTAATTCCACTGAGCAACCTGGCTGTTTCCCAGACAGTTGGAAGCAGGTCAAAGTTAGGCAATGCTTCCAGGGCGGGCCCTGACAGACATGAGTAATTAGCCCGGAATCTTACTCCTGAGAACTCTAAATTACTTAAAAAATAATCCACATTACACTGCATTTTCCAAATTGACATTTTCTCTCTGTATCAGGCTCTTAGCTAAGTAAGTAGTTTAGGTGTTCATGAGAAAACCCTGGTTGGAATTATACCACTTATTCCTCTTATTTCAGGAAGAATCTAAAAATAGGAAGGCAGGACAAACGCTGTGTTCTTCTGCAGTACTGCTCAGCTCATTTAGCTGCTCCTCATGATACAGTTAAATAAAACAGTGATGATTCCATGACACTTAAATTAATCTCCACTTATATAGATATATGTTGCAAATAATCCAAATTTCAAAATAGTTGAAAACAGATGCATGCACTGCATGCAACTTCCCCTACATCCATGTATCCACTTTTCCTACTTCATAATCCATGGAGTATTACAAATCCATGGAGATTTCTCTTATCATATCCTGCTGGCTTGCTCGCTCATTTTCTCTGCCTGAAGTGCCTTAAGAAGTGAAATGCACATTGCTGTTATTAAATTTTACATCATGACTGAAGTAGTTTCATGGGAAATGCAAAATCCCAGTCAAAGCGGACGGGGACAGTGAAATAACGTTTCTCCTGTCATGAGGAGGATGTTGTAACTGTGCTGGAAAGCTCTGTCAATTCACTTTGTGTTCTGCAACCTCAGAATATTTCACTGCTTGCCCTCATTTAACTACTGACCATTAATCATCCAAAAACGTATATTTTGACTTCAGGAAGTACTCACAAACCACTGGAGAAAGGCCATGAAATAATATTCAGTATGACCTAATCTGAACTCAGATGCAAAAACGGTAGATTCTTTTATTACTTCTCCTGTGTTTTTACTCTGAATTCAGTCAATCTGTATTACAGTTCCGCAAAGTTGAGCAAGAGGGACATCATTCTATCCTTTTAAAATAATTTCAGCTTTCAGTCTTTTACATTGATGGTAAAAAAAAAAAAATCAAAGCCTTCATTGTCTTTTTGCTTCCAGTAACTACATTAATAGTTGCTCTATCTTATGTACTCTTTAAGACGAGGCCTGCCACCTCATCTCATGTTACTCATTTGATCTCTATGGAAGCATTTAGATGAGTTCAATTCGCGGGATTTGCATCCAGTGACTGCACAGCATGACTGCCACTCAGTTACTTGGGCCACAGCTAACATCTTTACAGAACAAAGAAGTGAAACTCAGAAACATAGGGAACATAAGTGTTCTTATCCATAGGTGAGACCAGGCTTCCATGGGCGCTAATACCAGATCTATGTGCTGTTGGATCAGCCAGCAGCAGAAATTTGATCTGTTTCAGGATCTATACAGATCGTATTTTTATGTGATTGAAATAGTAGGAGTATAAGTGACAAAGCTTATACTGGCTTTATAATTTTATGTTAGCTTTATATTGGCTGTCAGAGGACGGGTGATTCCTGTTCTTGTATAAAGTAATTGTAGCACTAAGAGACAATTGTTGATATAAACAGCACAAGCATAACCCAGTAAGTGTTTTAAACAAAGCTGAACTATCAGAGAAGCTTTATGCTAGATCAAAGCTTTGGGTCATGCACCAACACATTTTTAAACCACTTGTAGGAGTCCGAAAGTTGAACTTAATATTTTGTTAAACCACAACCCAGATTGGTTCCAGCATCAGTGGCTCTGTGTCTGCAGCATTATACCTCTGATTTTCATAACAAAATTAATAGATTTAAATTAAGTAAAGTGTGGGTGGGTTTTTTTTTTTATTATTTCACTTGTAGATCATCACCGTAGAAATGCTTGGTGATGATGGTGGTGCTATGGTGATGATGGAAATGCATGGTCAGGCAGTAAGACCTAACCATTGGAAAAGTCAGTCTAATCTGACATGTTTTTTTCCATATTTAGCCTCTGTGGTCTAACATACATGTTGATCTAGCAATGAATATCTGATCTTGTTTGAAGAGCCAACTTTTCCATGGCTACCCCAACCAAGCATGTCAGTGTTTGAGCATTGCTCTGAACATCGGTCTCTAAGGACTTAGCAGTTCATGGTCACTCCTATTAATCACCTGCTTCTGCTCTTCTCCAGCTCCATTCCACCATATGCCCCCCTCCCTGCTTAATCACCTGCAGCCACATATTCACCTCAGCATTACCGAGATGAATTTCCCTTCACCTTCTCCAAGTCCAGAGCTCTTGCTCTCCTACAGCTCCGTGTAGACACAAAAAGACAGTTTTGACCATGTAAACACACTGATGCATGCAACAGGATAACTTTAAATGGCACTGTTTATGCTCATAAAACTTTTAAAAGAGGATCAGAACTCAGTTCAATTAAGTTCTGGTGGTTATTTACAAAACACAACCAGGAACCAACAATAATTCCACTTGGCTTTTATCGCTAAGTAACTCAAAGTCGCTAAGTAATTGCAAACTGCAGATGGTAAACTCAGAAGAATTCTACAAGCCTTTTCAAGCAAAGAGTAATTTACGAAATATAACAAACTTCCACAAAACAAACAGCCAGCAGTATCAATCAAATGATTTCTTACAAGAAATTACTGCTCTAATCACAGTCACATACTAACCAAAGCAGTGACTCAAACACAAAGACTGACTTTTGCCATCTGTTTTGAAATTGTTGGACCACCACTTGAAGAAAAAACACAAGCTGGCATTTCTTAAGATTGAGGCCATTAGTGAGAGGAGAAACATGAAGTGCTAGTTTGTTTTCTTGCCAAAGAGAATCTTGTGCAAATTTAAAATATGGTAATGTATGAGTGTTTCACAGATATTGTTTATTTATCATATTGATATCTCTAATTTCAGACTGTGATTGATATCATTTTTTCATATGCAGTGTGTCTCACTCAAAATGCTAAGCAGACGTGACTCCATTTTGCCAACAGCACAAAAGAGATGGTTCTTACACATTGTCCTCAAAATAATCCTAAATGGGACAGGAAAACAAACATATGACTTTATTAGAAACTGCACACGATCACAGCTACACATGTACAAAGCCACTAAATAGAGCCCAGTCACAGATGCACACTGACTCTTGACAGCACTTGTCCTCCAAGGCTGAGGTTGGTTAAGGTACAGAATGAGCAATGTCTCACCAGTTCCTCTCATCTCTCTGTTCGGGGCACAGCCTTTATACAAGTCCGCATATGCGTTCATCGAACAGTCCCAAATGGAGACCCTAATACAACATAGGGGTCGTGGTTTCAGATGGGAGTACCACTGGAAATGAGCTATGAAACCAAACAGTTTGGGTTCATTTTACCCTTCCATCCAGATATACTTTCAACTGAATTGTTCATTTAACATACTTTTTAAAACCAGTCATTACAGTGCTTTTAACAATATCCAAATGGAGGTACGTTTCTGCATTTTTAATAATGCAGTGGGTGTAATGAGTCACAATGCAATGAGTGAAAATAAAGAGTACTGACTCATGTCTATTAAAACATGTCTCAACTAGATATGTTGTGACTAGATAATTATGCACAGAGTAGCATAAGATGATATTAGGAAGCAGAAGTGAAGGGTCTATTTGTCCATAAAGCTTGAGGAAAGATACATCCACACACTAACCAGATATGATATAGTTAATCAGCTCCTTCAGCACATGACCATGTGCCTGGCAGTAAAGTGTGTCTCAAACAAAAATCTCAAATTCTTTCTGCATAGTTAGACGCAAAGATTACATTAGAAGCCCCTGGGCTCTGACTACCAGATGCAGAATTGGCCACATTCATTAGACACTGTTGCAGAACCAGGTCCCAGATCTCATTGTGTCCATGATCAGATTAGGATACACTATTCCTACATACTGCAACCCCAAACCACAAGCTCATTGCTACCAACACAATCGAACAAGATGCAGCACTTCTAAATAACGGATCAAGGAGCACAGTACTTGAAAAGCACATAAACCCTATGGGATTTGGCAGGATTTACTCCAGACCCAAGTCTGCTGAAATTTAACATTCTTCATTTTTGTTTTTTTGCCTTGTGGACACAGAGTAAACCATGCTGTGACACTGGCAAACATCCTGGAAGAGTGTGCAACATAGACCAGCCAGCGCTACAGGGAAGCTGAAGACTCCTGCAGCAGCAAGGTGAACGTGAGCCAACAGTATGCCCTGAAGAAGGTGAACAGCATCTGGCCTGCATTAACAGGACCATAGCAAGTAAATCGAAAGTAATTATTACCCTCTACTTAGCACTCATTGGACCACACCTAGAATACTGCATCCAGCTTTGGGACTCTCTCCTCCCCCCAGTACAACAAAGACATTGACTAACTGGAACAAATTCATCGGATGGCCACCAAGATGGCTGGGGACTGGAGCGCGTGCCCCTTGAACAGAAGCTGAGCAATCTGGGCTTGTTCAGCCAAGAGACAGCTCCAGAAGGACCTAATAGCAGCCTTCCCTTACCTAAAAGGAAGTACAGTGCTCTACACATCCCTGCCTTATGCCTGTGCATGTAAATCAGGGCAGACTCAAAACAAGCTCAGTAAGTCCTCTGAACAAACAGAAGATATTCATGGTTACTTTCAGTAGTAGCAGTTGGGGTTTTCATTAGCAAGAAACTGGACGTGTGATGTTTTCTACTTGTGCGTGTCTGCGGAGCTGAAAACCTACTAGTCAAGTACTTCAACAAGAAGCACCGCAAAGACCAATTCCTCCTGTGGATGTGTGCCCGTGTCTGCATGCAGCTCTCCTCCATGGCAACCACTAGCAAACAAAAGCATTAACTTTGTGGTACTCTGCCTGGGCTGGCTCCTAATTTGGCAGACCTGGATATTATATTAAAAAAAAAAAAAGAAAGAAAAAAGAAAGAAAAAAGTCTTCTTTGTTGGACCTTCAGTTTGAAATGAAAAGGAACAGGCCACTTTTCCCCACTTAAATTCTGTGGATATAACTAAAATTAAAACATGTTTGACAGGAACAACATATCACTAACTGTGCTACCCCTCCATCCCTGAGCTAACTGCACAAGTAACCTTTCCTAAATTCCAGTCAAATAAGCTGAAGCCTTCCAAGCAGGAAGCACATATGCTTTAGATGCAAAATTCCTCTGGTCTTTTTAGTTACTGACAAAGTTATTTCCTAAACTGAGTGTGATTTACAGAAAAGAAACCTCCCCCCCTTAAATCTACCAACACTCTTCCACTTATATGAACATTTCCTTCATCCAACACATTATCAAGAACATATACATTTATCCTAATGCCAAATAAAACATTCATGGGCACACATTTTTGTAATAGCTTCCCAGAGGATGGGAAAACACTTAAAGACAAATTGTTTATTAAAATGCTTCATGAAAAGCATGCGTCGTTCAGGCCAGAGCATTCTCAGATGCTTTCTCTCTTAACAGCCATATTAACAACTAAAGTCAACAGTTCCAAAAGATATTTACCACCTAAGTTCAAATCTAATAATCACATTTTAGTAGCTATTCTGGGAATCCAAATCCCCAGACAACTTTGAAAATCTTACCCACAGAGTACCTTTAACATTCAATACAGGCATTTAAAAATAAACCCTGGAGTACTTCCAGTAGGAGACCGCCCTCACTAATGCTTCTGAAGTGTTATGACTCTTTTTACCGACATGCCACATTTCATCTACCACCATGCTGCAAAAGAGCTCTGTGAGCAGTTACAGTCCTGTCTTTAAAGTGATTCATTCCCTTTAATTAAATGCCCTTGAAATATTACTGCTATGAATGTCATCAGATGCAGCCTTTGTTTGAAAATAAGATCAACAAGTACAGTAACAAAAGCAGAGCTAACTTTCTCAGCCCTAAGAAACACAGGAACTAAGCTTGAACTATTTTTTTTTTAAATAATGCTCAGTTCTACAAAACTGAGATTCTCTTACATTGTAACTCAAAAAGTACAGTCCTTCAAAAATGCCTTTTATGGAATTACCATCTCTTTATTCTGATGAGAATGTCCAAGGAGCATTAAAACAAAAGCAAGAACCAATAAACAAAATAACAATTAACATAGTGATTGAGCCATTATTTAAATATTTCTTTCAGTACTATGTCACCCCAAAATTCAGTTTCATCCTGGACTCTGCTTACGTAGCTGAACTGACTGATTCTTCTAATTCTGCCAGTGAAGAGAAATCCTAACTTCAAAGATTTATCTTACGACAACAGGCACAGAAGTAAAACATTGTGTGAGTCTTTGGGAACTGTTATACTCCGTGGTCGATGTACCATTAACACTAAAACAATATATCAGAAATGGTATAGGAGGAGGAAAAGGTTTCTAATGTAGAGAGATGGTGGTTCTCAAGATCAGAGCATTTGCTGTATTTGGCAATTACCTGCAAGTTCTTCATTTGTATTTTAAAAGCCACATTTCTTTTTTCACAGGCCAAGAAGAACCACCAAAAAATTAGAGGAGGAAAGAGCAGATTAAACACGTAAATACATGCATGAACTCCTGAGATATAGATCTAAACTCCCAGTAACTACAAAGAGAAATCAGCTCACCCACCATGTCTGAAATTGTGTTAGGACTATAACCTGTGAGTTAGAGGTCCATAAATTGTAAGACTTCAGCAGCATCCTCTTTAGAAGATTCCACAAAAATGTTACAAGCATTTTAGTCCAGATTTCACAGGCTACCTTCTAGCCTGTTTTGGATGCAGTTCAGGGTCATAATTTTTCTTGGGGAATTCCAAGAATAACGGTGCTTCTTGCTATCTGGCACCTTTTCAAAGCACAGACAGCAGCTCTCACAGCCAATCTCATTTCCCCCTTGAGATGCACGTGCTTGCTTAGGTGATTCATGGCCATTCACAGAAAGAGGATACCCATTTCAAAATGGTTTCATAACATTTAGTTCTGTTCTCTATTCTCTCAGGTTCCATATACTACACCTAAGTGGAAAACTTCACACTGCCAGTTTCTTCCTAATGAAAACCTAACTACTGCCACTGAAAGTAATCTTTAATATCCTCTGTTTATTCTAAGGACTGACTGAGTATGTTTTGATTCTGCCCTGACTTACACTCAGGGGACAAAGGTGGAAATACTTAGAGCACTCTATACGGCCTTGACCACCAAAAGTAGGTAAAATCTGCACAGGTTAAAAAAATAACACTGGTTATTACTTTAGGACCAATTAGAAGACGTGCAAAGAGAAGCTGTATTAACCTATTCTCATGACAGTTGCACTACTCCCATTTCAGTCCCTAAACTCTGACCTTGGCAACCCTGGACTCTGAAAGCAATCGGCTTCAGTTTGGAGGCTCCAAGATCGTCAGTTCTTCCAGTTGGGGCTAAGGTGCAAACAGAGATGTATGCTTCCTGCAGATAACAACGTGGCTCTGTAAGAGTGCTCTGGCTTTTTCAATAGGATGATTTTCTGGATGTCTTCAAGATCAGAAAAACAGGAGCAATCCTGGCCTTGGGCAGGATGATAAGGCTCTTTACAAACCTATCTTTTGATTGCATGAAAAGCAGACACAGATGCAACTTGTTCACAAGATCAACAACTCAATTAAAACAGGCTGTAAGGTACATAGCAACTTGGAAAAAGGCAACAAAGCAGCATTACAAGGATCTGAAATAGGTAGTTTCACAGCTCGATTATCTTTGTAGTGTGGCAAGTAACTATGGCATCATTTTTCTCAATTATTATAAATAAATTAAATAGGTCTCTGACCACATAGCTTTATCAGGATGATACTTTCTATCCAAATCAGACAAGCGCATCTGAGAACTAAGCCAGCAAATATCTACTCTTCCACCTCCGCCACTTAACAGTTCAGCAACAGACTAATCCACATGGTGGTTAAGAAGCTCTAGGGGGAGGCAGCAGTGCTAACAGTAATTTCTTCCAATACTTAAGAGTAGAAACATGACTTCCCTGTTTGGGCCCATTGTAACAGGTTTTTAGCACGTTGGTGTTTATTAGCTTTCTCCTCTTCAAGCAGGCAACACATTTTTGAAGGCCATAAAGGTGTTGTGAATTACTATGTCTCCATTAGGAATCTGCTTTTGAGATTTATCCTACCCTTGAAATATAAAATTTGATATTACTTTTCTACAAGAATAAATAGTTTTAAAATCAAAATTAGCTTGAGCATACACTTGCCTATAAAACAATGTATAGAAATGAGACAAAAAGCCATCAGAACAGCAAAATGCTGCTTTGTCAATAGTTCGTAGATCTCAGATAGCTGATCTAAATAGTTGAAGTATTTTCTCAATTATGTATTCACGCACAAAAAATACTAACATTTTTCCACTTGTTTTTTTTCCTTCAGAAACCTATGTAGCATTATATAACAAAATCCGTCATAAATGGAAACTGCCAAGAAACATGTCCTCAAAAACAAGGGCTTCCACCTATAAGCATACCTCCTCAGATGAAACAGACCACTGCAGTCCACGGCACTACCCATTAAAGTTAGACATGCATGTTTAAAGGAACAGGCTTTTACAGTCCTGGCTACAGAGTCATTAAACTGGTTATGTCAAAAAGTTGGTTTCCATTTTCTTAATTAAAAAAAAAAATCATGTCTGAGCATGGGTAGAAATGAAAAATTAAATCTACTCCCTCAATATAAATTGTATCCAAAGCATTTGTTCTTAATCATTTTGCATTGCTTGTTGTACTAGGTTTTACATTCTCATTAGGTAGTTGCTTGGCTATTTGAAATTCAAAGATATGAACCACTATAAAGCACCAAGTATTATTTTGTAATATCTCTGTAGCAGGGGGTTACCAAGTGGAAGGCAGCTAGAAAAAAAGGCCTTCTGAATCCACAACAGGTGCAGAGCACCTACTGCTACACCAGAAGCATCAGTGGAAGCTCCTTTGGGTAATTCTGTCAGGATGCTGAGGCCCTTCACTCAGGCAAATAGCACAGGCTATTTAAAAGGAGGATGCATGCTATTACAGACCTTCTCCCTGGAATTTAACTAGCAGTGAACAAGAGCTCACCCACAAAATAAAACTAATACTTGAGCCTCATAGCTTTTGCAGCCCAAGAGGGAAAGGGAAAACACATCTGAAGTGTAAGAGAGCACAATGAGATACAACTCCAGACGCAACCACTCCCCGTGCTAAAAACCTCACAGCTGAATCAAAAAGGGAAAAAGCCAGGTGAAAAGAGAAAGGGGAAAGGCGCTATCAGGTGCGTGGGGGGCTGAGGGGCGCCGCGCTCCGGCTGGGGAGCGCCCCGCTGACCCGGCTCTCCTGAGGCATCCGCTGGGAAGGCCCTGAGGGCTCCGCTACCCCCAGGTAAGAGTTACGCCGTGCCCGAGGCCCCAGGCCCTCTCCAGATGAGCGGGGCCGCATCCCGCGGTACCTCCGAGCGGGGCCGCCCCCTCCTCCGGGGCCTTTACTGGGGCGGCTACAGCAGCTCCACGGGCCCAACGCCCTCCCGCTCCCGGTCGCCAAGCACGGGGCTCGGCCTAACACCGTGAGCGCTGCACCCTGATTGGCGCCCGGCGGGCGGGCCGTGCTGTAAGGCGGCTGGCGATTGGCGGGTGGGCGGCCGCGTGCAGGCGCGGCCTGGCTTTGTACACACGCCGGCCCGCTCGGCCCTTTAACAATGGGCGAGGCGGGCGGCGCCGCGTGATGGCGGGGGAGCCCTCGGGACGCCGCGCCGCGCTCAGGTGCCCCGGGCCAGGCCCTGCCGCGGCCGTCAGCCGCGCCGCTGCGTAGGGTGAGTGGCGGCTTCAGCAGGGGTAAGGTGCCCGCCGGCCTTTTGTCGGGGCGCGATCGCCCTCTGCTTAGGGCCGCAGCCGCCGGCTCCTCCGCGCCCCCCTCGCCCGGCCGTGCCCCGCGGCGGGAGGGGGCGGCTTAACGAGGCTCAGTTGTGCCCCGCATGGCGGCCAGCTGGGCTGGGGGGCCAGGGGGGCCCTGCGGCGTAGGCGGCAGCTGATCGCGTTTAACCGGGGGCGAGCGAGGAAGGGGCGAGGGCGGTGCGTCCCGTCCTGTCCCGCCCGCACTGAGCGAGCGCCGCTTCCTCCCCCTCTGCCCAGGCCCCGGCTGCCGCGCCGCCCCGCCGATGGAGCTGGAGGCGCAGTGGTGGACAGGACAGCTGGCTGCCGACATCCACCAAGCGCTTCGCTACAAGGTAGCCCCGTGCGGAGGTGGTTGGGGGGCGGCGGGGAGCCCGGGGGGGCGGTGGGGTGGCGGCGGGGAGGCCGCTGCCTGTCCCGCACCGCGGGGGAAGCGGAGGGCTGGCGGCTCCCGGCGCCTTTGTGAGGGCTCCGACAATCGGAGCGGGCCCTCCCGAGGCTTGAAGCGGGGTGGGGGCTCGGCCCGGCGGGGTTTTGGAGGAGTTTGGGTGTTCTAAACCTTGATAAGCACGGTGTCGTCCCCTCAGTTTAACGCTCAGAGTGTTTGTCCTCAGCCTTGACAGTTTATCTGACTGACCAGGCTGTTCGCTCTCTGAGCTTTAGAAAGGCAAAGGGGTCACGAGTGCGCTTGGTTCTTTTCTCTGGGTGCGTAAGTGGGTCTGAGTTTAAACTCTGAAGAAAGTATTGTGATGCTACTGTAACAAAAAAAAAAAACAAACCCCAACCAAACAAGCACTAGGTGCAGTAAGAATAGCAGAAGGTTTAGGCAGTACTGCTTTGAAGTCACTTCGACGGACTCAAAGTTGCTCTTTTTGGGCTACTTTCATAATAAAGCACTTCTTATGCCCAGAGCTGAAAATCGGTTTACAGGGACTGAACCTACTAAAATTGTGCTTTTCTGCCTGATAGTACTCGACAAGTGGATTATCTTTCTTGAAAGTGTGACTGCTAGAGCAACTTTTTGGTTTTTTTTTCGGGGGAGGGGTGGGGGAACGACAGACACATAAGAGAAGGACAGGATAATTTATTTGCTACCAAAGTTACTATTACTGAAACTAAGTTAGTGCTGTGAAAAGTGAATTCTAAAGCTTGGGGGGGGGATTGCTTGTTTGTTTGGGTTTTTTTTTTCACTTCAATAGCATGTTTCAGAACTTTGAACTGACCTTACAACTTTGAAAATTTTGGGCGACTCTGTTCCAATTTGATGTCATCGGACTGTCCCACTGGAAATCTAATTGTGCTCAAAATCTTACTGATGCTAAGTAGGCTGCACAATGTAACTCATAAATTTATTCAGGATAACAGAAGATAGTACTGCTGTTCTGTTGTATACAGGAGGAGATAGTAGCTACTAGGCGGGAGGCTGGGGAATAATCTTTCAACCAGTCCAAATTTTGTATTCAAAATAGATCATGCCACAGATTTTTCTCGTCTGTGGTGTTGGTGGGGCTTTTGTGTTGTGGGGTCCCCCCCAAATCTGAGACCGTGTGAGGTTTGTGTATGCTTAACTAAATGCCTGAGAGCGCACTGTAATCAGTGTCAGTGCAACATCAACCAGATCAGATTAAGTCAGGGTTTAGAGAGATGTATGCAGCAAATGTTGACACACGAACACCCTGTTCCTCTTCCTAACGTTGCTACCTTCAGCTGGCTGTTAGTGCCCTTCTTCTGGAGGCACCTGCAGGAGATCTGGCAGCACTGGAACATGCAAACACTTCAGTACAAAGTCTGATTGCCCAGGTTGAGTTGTAGCAGGAGGGGGTTGAGTTAAGCTATTGGACTTTGCATTGAAGCAGCTGAGGAGCACTCGCATACCCTTGCTGTTTCCCTGCTGGGAGGTACAGCCTTTGCAATAGAGGTAATATAACAGAAATGGTGAAAGCTGAAGTCACGCTAGCTGATCGCCCAATTGAAGGATGTTAAATTTCAAATTATTTCTTAGTTCTTCTCTAATACAACAAATAGATTTTGTTCTGTGAAAACATGGGATCAGAAAACAATGGGATCAGAGGGAAGAGGGGAGAAATCCTTTGAAAATTCCATGATAAATTTGAGAATATCAGCTATATTAACCTGATAACAATTCAAACTAAATGATGATTTTAATGAAATTACATGCTGCTGTCCATCTAGGAGCTGAAGCTGCCCTCCTACAAAGGCCAATCTCCCCAGTTACATCTGAGAAGATACTTTGCAGATCTGATTGCCATTGTGAGCAATCGGTTCAGACTCTGTCCTGCTGCACGACATCTAGCTGTATATCTGTTGGACCTCTTCATGGATCGTTATGACATATCTATACAGCAGCTGCATGTGGTTGCTCTTTCCTGTTTACTTTTAGCAAGTAAGTATGTAGCACCAAACTTAACTAGAGCAATATAGGTTCTACTGCCAAATACAAGGCGTGTCTTGATGGGATATAGCACATGGGGGAAACAAAGTGGTTATAAAAGACAGGCAGATTACTGTTTATCAGTTTGGCCCAATTCGTAGAGCCTTTCTTTAGATTCATGTTTTGACTTCTGTTGGCACCTGATGAAACTGAGGGAAGGAAAAACAAACTGCGATTAAAAACTAATGTTTATGTTTGGAAACAAATTAGTCGCAGGTGAACTTTCAGAGCTCTATTGTAAGAATAGAAAGACTGTCTTTCTGAGGACATCTCAAAATAGGTAGATTCAGTGCTGGAAATGAGAAATTTGCATACCTGTGATAAAGAAATAAATTAAATAAACCATCTGTAGACTGCACTGCACCCTGCTGATGGTGCTGTGTGGTTCTGGAATACTTCAGACTTCATAAATTGCAGTGTACTTTTTAAGCAAGCTAAGGCTAACATAAATCCTGTATTGTCACCTACAAAATGTAATACTGGTGAAATACATTGGTGAATGCACAGTACTCTGAAGACAGAATTAATTACAAACACTCATTATGAACAGTGTTGCATATGACCTTGGCTAGATTCTTGTGGTGTGTATCCATCTCTCGACACTTGTGGACCCCTTTTAGATGTCCCCAAAGAAATATGGCTGTAATTTGCCTGCTGGCACTTGTTCCTGAACCAATAGATTCAGAGAAACAGGTCCTGGCAGCAGAACTAACAGTTAGTTCAGTTTCTGCTGATGTGTTTCTCTGAATCTATTTTAATTTTCTCAGATAAGATATATCGCATTGTAGCTCTAGGACTTCACTAGAAAACCAGAGTGCTGAGGTGTTGGCTATTTTTGGTATACAGCTTCCTTTCATTGCATCCCCTGTCTCCACCGATACAGCTCTTCAGCAGAACAGTTAAACAAGAAAAGGGCTATTTCAGATTCTTCCGGGGGTAAACTTTGACTGGATGCCACCAGCCAGCAATCTTCTTTTGGCAAAGGGTGAGGTGCTGAGTGTAAAAACCTTGCCTCCAAACTGGTGTAATCCATTTAGGAAAATGGATTGGCTTTGAACTAATGCCAGATTTTCAAAGGAAATTCATGTTCTGAAGAGAACTTTTTTTATTCTCCTTTTTTTTTTTTTTTTTTTTTTAAATCGCCTCTGCCATCTTACATGACAAGCTGCAAGTAGAGCTCTGAAAGCCTGTAGTACTCACTCTTCTAAGAAGCAGTGTATGAATTGGTTCAGAAAGTGCAAACCAGAATGCTATTTTAAACTTTCACCCTGTGTGGCTTAAACAAGCAGTTTAACCAGCAGTGCAGTAAGTTGGACAAATCGCACTGTGATATATCGGATAAGATTATAGAAGTAATAAGAGAAATTATTATGTGACTCTTGAAGCTTTTATTTCAGTAATTACTAGAGTATGGGAAACAAAAACTAATAGACTGGGACTGGTGTTGGATTAAGTCCTGTATAAGTACCTCCACTACTGGAAAAAAAGCAAATGTTTAGTCCTGCAAAACACTCTAAAAATGTGCATTTACAACATACCATGTAGTACTGAATAGAGAGTGTAAGATGGAAAGAATTTGCAATGAAATTGAAATAGCAGAACCATATGGCAAACTGTAGGGAAATGTGACACTTGTTTCTCTTATTAATGGATTTTCTACCTACACAATTTTGCTTCAGGCTAGAAACATACAGGCCTGACAAGTTAAAGTCCAAGGAAAGCTGAAGCTACTAGCAGTGTTGAAAGTTGAAACAATATATATGGCAGCGTGAGTTTTCCCATGCACATGGCTGAAATCCACTTGTTTGAACTGCTGAAGCAGCTTACCAGCTATCGAATCTAAAAGTGTACCTACCATAACAGGCATTAAAAGCAACCGCAATGGCTAGATTCTAGCTATACTCATTAGAGTTTTAGAAACAAAAAAGCGTGTGTGGGTGCGTGAGGGTGATCAAAGCCAAATGCTGTGGTGTTGTGTATGCCAAGTCATATCACACTGGTATTTCATTGATGATGGGGACACATTATACAATACTTTGGTGACAAAAACTTGTGTATGCAATGCCAGTGATGTCCTAATACGGCATACTTCTGTTCTTGGCAACTGGCTTCCGTGTGCCAGGGCGGGAAAACCAACAGGAAACGTGGCACTGCACAATATCCTACATGGTGTTTGACATTATCTGATGAAATTTAGCCCTTTATAGTACATACCCCTTTCTGTCTCTGATGACATCTTCCATTTGAGCTTTGCATCTGTAGGAAAGTCTCAAGCTTGTTTTTGACATAGTAGAATTGAAATATTACCAACGCAGACATTAGATACAATCTGTTTTATAGTTCACTCGTGCTGAACCTTTTTTTCCCCCCCCCCTCCTCTTTCTGTTCACCTGAAGGTAAATTTGAAGAAAAGGAAGACAGTGTTCCCAAACTTGAACAGTTGAACAGCTTGGGTTGTATGACTAACATGAATTTGGTACTAACAAAACAGAATTTGCTTCATATGGAGTTGTTGTTGCTAGAAACATTTCAGTGGAATTTGTGCCTCCCAACTGCTGCTCATTTCATCGACTATTATCTTTCTATTGCTGTCCATGAGACTGATCTTCATGATGGCTGGCCAATGGTTTGCTTAGAGAAGACTAAGTTATATATGGCAAAATATGCTGATTACTTTCTGGAAGTATCACTGCAAGGTGAGTTACGTATTTGAGGTAATGACTCCTTTGTTGCCTTGACAGACAATGTGCAATTTAAATGAGTTGTTTTCTTATTCCTTCTTTCTAGATCATGCATTTTTAAGTTACGCCCCTTCTTTAGTTGCTACTGCATGTGTAGCTTCTTCAAGGATTATCTTGCGTCTCTCACCAACGTGGCCTACTCGACTGCATCATCTTACCGCATACTCCTGGGATTTCCTAGTGCCATGTATAGAGCGACTATTAATGTAAGTTAACAGCAGCAGCTTTTTTTAAGCCCATTTCCACATCTGTTGGTATACTTAATTGCTGTTAGCACTGAAAGTTAATTTCTTTCTGAATTTCAGTTTTTCTATTCTAAAAATACTGAGATATTAGGTAATATTGTTAGGTAATAACTGTTTTGTTCTTTCCAAAAAAGAAAACCTTATCACATCTAACCTCTTTCCTGTTCTTTCAACAAACAAACCTCAGCCTTGCATTTCCACTGAACATCATCTGGCATGCTTTAAGAATCTGTTAAATAGCTTGTTCCCAATCTCTAGTATGCTGCAAGAGCAAAGAGAGATAGACTACCAAAGGTATAGGAGCTCCTACTTACTTTGAAGACGCTATGCCTTTGGAAGTTCAAGGAATGCTCCAGCAGATTGTGGATCAAACATGCAAACTGTTTGAGTTGCCAACTTTGCGGGGAGTAAATGATCAGGAGGTTGTATCTATTTTTGCTGTATCCACTTTTGCACTACTGTAGAGAGATACAGCTGACATAAGATAAAAATGCCAACGAATGCCAAGTGAACCTTACTGGGAAGGGATGTTACACAATCAGTTCTTTACTCTAAACCTTAAGATCAAAACCTATGCCCACCATAAGCGCTTTCCTCCTACAGAAGTTTGCTCTTGCCCAGATCTAAACACAGTTGTGCTCCATAGAAGCACAGGAGCAGCTGTACTGGGAAGAATCACATCTTCCCTGTGTGACATTATCACCCCTGATGGCCTCTTTTGGCTTCACTAATGTGTGTAATGAAAGGAGTAGTACCTAAAGCATGCAAGTGCAGTTGCAGAAGTGTTTTCAGTTTTGCTCTGGAACACTTTCAGGGCGAGGTGAAGCCTTTCAGTCATCTTTGCAGCACACTGTAAAAAGTTAGCAAGTTAGCAATGTTTCAGGAAAACCTGGTGAGGGGTTGAACTCCATCTGTCTTCAAGAGATCTGCCCTGCATAGGCAGTACCAAAAAAACTTAGATGATTTGAGGCCTGATTGAAGTGTATAGGTAGCACCTGCTTAACCTCACCATAAGAGAACGAGTATGTCTAAATACATTTCAGACAGGTGTAAATCAAAGGGAATTCCGGTGAGCCAAATTGTTTAACTCAAGTACTGGGTGGGCTAGAAAAAAAGGAGAGAGGAAGGAGAAAAAATTTGCGTTTCTACTCCCCAGAACAGGATCCAATATCAATATACATATGATCTTTAAGTACTGTAACATAGGTCTTTAAGAAACACTCTGATATCATGTCTTTAAAACCCCTATACTCTGTTAGCCAATTTAAATGAGGTAGAAGCAGCAAGTAAGTTTTAATTTTGAGTTCTGGTAAGCTGGCACTTTATTGCAGTACACTAGCAGACTTCATTGCACTCGTAATTTTAGATACTGCTGTATTATTTGTTTGTACTTGGCTTTTATCTGCATTTTGTATTGCTATGTAATGAAGTGAAATGTTGAAAAAAAACCTGTAGCCTAAAGAAACATTTTAAAACCTGAAATTATTTTAAAGGGTAGGCTAAAATTATTTTATCTTTCTTTTTTTGAAAGCTTTGGAAGCTTTCAGATAATTGCACTGTTTTTTAGGGTGCTCTTAAAAGTTAACACAGAAAGCTTCAATTATTTTAATATCTATTTTTATGTATTCTGTCTTCTCAATTTCTTCTAGCGCGCATGATAATGATGTGAAGGAAGCAAACAAGCAAAAAGGACAACATGCTCAGTCTGCCCAACATACTGTATTTCAGACCCCAGCTCCAAGTCCCCAGCAGGCTAACGCTCAACAGCACGTATCGCAGTATCTCCCAGCTCATCAATCTTCATTACAGTATCACCATCAGACATCACAGCAGCAAAACTGTCAACAGATACTATCATCTAATCATTCAGCATCTTACCCACTTCAGACTTGCCCTGCTGCCTTACAGTCTAGTGTTCAGGCTCGAGGCCACGTACAGACTGGTGCTGCAATGTCACTAGCTGTTCCGCTAGAAGTGAAGCCATGCATAAGTGTCTCCTACAACCGGAGTTACCAAGTGAATGGACGATATTCCTGTATTACTCCCTGCTTTGAGAGGTGATAAGTACAAAATGATTTTGTGCTTGTTTGTTTGGGGTGGGGAGTTGTGTTGAGGGGAATTGTTTTTTTTTCTTTTTTTTGTTAAACCTCAAATAAGTTTGAGGGCAACAAATTGAATAAAAAAAGCGTCTTTCCAGAAAAAAGCAACTGGATTGGCAACAAGTACCATAGCTTAAATACAGACTGCAAAAAACAAGCATGCAGAACACCCTCTAAAAAGAATGTGTTTACATGGGGGTAATAAGTTCTCACTCTGGCACTCAGAATACTCTGTGCTTCTAACACACATCTTTGAAATACTAGTCAAAAGAAAAATAGCTGTGGACTAACTACAGACTTACCTTTTAATGAAGGAGATATGCAGTATTATTTTGAAGACATTTATGTAATACCAGCATACAGTATTAACACTTACTTTAAATTTACTGAAACTTTAATGCATTGAATGCCAGACTTCTCCAGATACATGGGGACCACAGAAAGAAACAAATCTCTGGCTAACTCTGTACTCTTGCCCCTTTGTCAGCACTTGTGTTGGATATTTGCTTTAGGCTAAGGCATTTGAGTTAACTGGTATTTTGGTTAGTTTTTAAGTTTTATACCTCACAGAATAGACGCTATGTTTTTTGCTTCTTTTCTCCTCCCTATCCTTTTTATGTTTAAAGTAACTCTTCCATACTAACTCAGGGAATTTTCTACTCATTACTCTGTGCTGCTGGTTTGTACACTTAATTGGGTATAACTTGAGGGAGAAAGGTAGAGAAGGAAGAGACTATAGCAAGTGGAGTGGCTTTTCTTCAGGGCATCTATATGCAGAGTACCAAAGGGACGTGTTAGTGTTCACAGAATGCAGATGTGAACTACTGCCCAGCAGCGTGGTATTGAGTAATTGAAGAAAAGAGAAAGTTTCAGCTGAACTCGTACTGTACCAGGACTACTACAGTGGCCATGATTCCTCTGTGTACACACACACACACACATACACGTGTATTATTAACCAACAGAAAGCATCCTCCAGGTGTACTGACAGTATCACTTGTACAAAAAAAAGTACAGTTAAATGCTTAGAGAAATCCAGTTCTGTCAGGCTTATAGTGGAGGGAAATTCTCAGGTAATAGTGGGGAAACTTTTTCTTCTACTATTTGGGAGTTCTAGAAGAAAATGCAGAGATTTACTCTTCTAAACGGGTGGATCAAAAATATATTGCAGAGTGAACTGCTTTATCACAATTAAGGTGCTAATTACATAACTTTATGGAATTACACTGTCTCCTGTGGAGTGGATAGTCTGAGGGTAGAAAGCTTCACTCATCCAACTCTTGGATGAAAACGGTGGTAGAGATTTTTTTTTTTTTTTTTTAAATACAAGAAGATACTTGACTTTCTCCTGTGCTAGAATATGGGAGGAAAAGGTATGGATGTCAGGATTCTTACTACTTTAAAATATCTTTATAGTATGTGGGCTTAAGGCTTTTTTGTTTGCTTTATTTGTTCATTTACCACCTCCTTCTTCTCTGTCATAGTGACAGCACTTAAAATTGTGTACCATCTCATAACACCGAAGTATTGTGAATCTTACAGAGACTGTTTTGAAAGCAGGGGCAGTTAAGATGCACTATCAGTATTAAGATGAAGGGTTTATCACAGGAGAAGGGGGCCTTACCGTAATGTTCAGAATGGAGGGGAGGATAGCTGTGTTCGTTCTTTCTGGGTCTGAATGATACCATGCTACAAAAACCTATTTATTTTTGAGGAGAAGAAATCCTGTTTTCTCTTGTTTTGGTGGGTTGTTTTTTGGGTTTGTTGGGTGGGGTTTTTTTGGCATAAATCCCAACTTTTGTTGTGGGCTTTTGTAGCATATATGTGCAAGTCAAGAGGGGGATAGGAGGGTGAATGAAAGAGATGACCCTCTCTGCTTTATTCTAGAGGATCAACTTTGAAATAGGCATAGTGTGGTCAATCCTTAATTAAAGTGCAAGATGGTTTGGTTTGGTTTTGTTTTTTTCTCTCCTCTCTTCATCCGTTAATGAATATTTCCCCATGTCTGAGAGTAGTGTTAAGTAGAGACTTTGCACCTCATAAGATGCCATGCTTTTTGTTCAGCATTGTTACCCATTTAAGAGGGAAACGGACTTCTTTCTGACTGTTTCATTTTGTTGCAATGCTATGTCCAAGTCCTCCGTGCGCTAACTACCTCTGATGCTATGAATGTACAGTCTTGTAATAGACCATGACTTGAAATAACAGCAGATGCCTGTAGCAATTTTTTTCTGTAAAATCTTTAAATCAGCTAACTTGTCATCTTTATTTGTGACACGGCAGTATAGGCTCTTCTTTTCGGGGGTATTAGTAAATTTATCCCATAGGCATTTGATATATAAAAATTTAACTAATACTTAACACTGGAATTAAAATGGGCGGGGGGCTTATTCAGTTAGTTAATACTGCAAATTTACATTTAATGGGGTATTTCTTATTTGACTATTTTAAGACATTAGGTCAACTGTAAAAAGATCCACTACATGGTGTTTGTTTTTAATTTATTACTTAGTCTGAGTTTTTTCTGACACTACAGCTGCATAATGACTACAGAGAAAATGTACACTGAACAGTTTCAATATATTATTTAAAAGGGCTTTACCAGTGTACATTAAAACTACACTGTTCTTACTATTAGAACCAAAATGTGTTTTTTATGGCATAAATAAGAATGGTGCTCCTAAATGCAAAATGTCCAAAACAATGGAATCTTTGTGAGTGCTATGCATTCAACTTATTTTTAAAAATAAAACTAGTTTTGAGTAAGGATGCTCCAGTGTGTGTTATGCTTTTGTGTGGGTGGGGGTTTTTAAAAATATGTAAACTGACCCTAATCTGTCTTGCATCCTCCCTGTGTATGGGCTGAAGATGTAAGGACTTTCTTCTTTCTCCCCACCCTTTCTGTGACACTATAATAACCTTCAGGAACACTCTGACTTCACAATAAAAAGAAAAAAAAAAACAGGAAGGAAATCATGCAGGAAGGGGCTTTAAAACTAATTGCACCCACAGCATATGCTAAACATTGTACACTTCAACACTGTGTCTAGTGCACAGCTGTAACAAAGAAATCAAGAACAAAAGAACTGGAGTAGTTCAAGAGCAGGGGGGTGAATTCATTTGGTTTGGGGTTTTTTTGGTGGTGGTGGTTTTCTAAAAAGCAGTGATACTGGCAATCTCGTACTTGTAATACTAGAAATCACTTAGAAGATGTATGAATAGTCTTTTGTTAAGAGCTACAAGTGCTTAGGTTATTTACAGTGGTCATGAAGGCTCAATCATGCTGAAGGCAGCATAAAATCATGCGATGCCTCCTAGCAGGAATATTTTTGGATGCTTACAATTTCTGATAACTGCTCCCTACTAAAGGAAATTCTAGTTCCTCCTAATAATGTGCACATTTCACATCTGTAACAAAGTTACGTGATTATGGCTAGAGCTACAAAAATTAAGTAGACTGCATAGAATTTAATTCCTCTAAAGTTAGAAAATTAAATTGTGAGGTCTGTGTTGCTTGCACCCCTCCATTTAGGAATAAGTTCTGATTGTGCAAACCCTTCTACTGGGCCCAGAGCCAGAGCAAGCTCTACTCTGTCCCACTAAGGAACAAGGCCAATGCTCCAGTGTGATGGTGGTGTGTGTATTACATGGATGCTTTGATCTGGAAAGTTTTGTCTTCGCCTGTAGCAGCAAAAGTCAAGGCTGTCTAGATTGTCTCCTTGAAATCTCAAATTTTTATATTTTTTTACTGTAATTACAAAATAGGAACTACCTTTATGGGCCTCTAACAACTACAAGGACTACCAGCTACTTTTCACTTCAATATTTCAGCAGCAGTCTCAACTTCAAATTTTAAATTGCAAGTCTGAGGCTTTTTGTGTTTGTACATAAAACGAGAAGCTTTATCTCTGCTTCCCATGACCCACTTCATTATCTACATTAAATATGAGGATGTTTATATTCTTCCAGCACTGCAAATTTAGCTTAAAAGATGAAATTTACAGTTTAATTTTTTAGTGACTGGCACATCACCAGAAATAAAGATTTTTTGCAACTGTAATACTACTGTTAAGAATATATAAGCCAGAAAGTAATGTAGCATCCTCCTTTAAAAATCTATTAGCTCTACTTTCTGAATGTTCACAGGAACAAAAGTCTGTTGAGTAGATAAGGCCTTATCTGACTGAACACAAGTGCCCAGTTAGTCTTATTTTATTACAAGGTTGTCAACAGTGATTTTTTAAAACACCAAGTGAAGCAGCAATAACAAAATACACAGTTATTTTTAGTCCCCATTACAATGATACTCCAGAAGTTACAGTACAAGCACATACATTTTTGAAGTTTACACATTTTGCTTTTTCCCTGTAATTAAATGTTATGTAGTAAATGTCTATAACTTTAATAAGCAAGACACATGTTTTGACAAAGGAAAGCATTTGCTACTAAACGTTAAAAAAAAAAAAAAAACAACCCACAACTTAACCCAATAATTAAACAGTAACGATATAGAAAGTAGCTCCAGGTTTTAAAAATTTGCAGTGCAACCAAAGATAGTCTGCTGCCAGTCCTACCAAGAGAAGATGGGAGATTTAAGAAAGATTTACAGGCATTAGAACTGCAACATGAGATTAGTATATTATGTTCATATTCATCAGTGAAAGTCAGTTAAATTGTTATCACACCTATTAGCTGATGTATGCATTCTAAAACTGTTTGGAAATACCACTTGCTTTTCTTTGAACATTGGAATTCACTCTCCTGAAACAGCAAGATAAAAGAACATTTTCATAGAGCAACGCATTCAAGCTCTCTTAAAAAGTATGCATTTTCCATATCTAGGAATCATTTAAAAGACCACTCTAAGACTATATATTCCATAGGAATTTTTTCATGCTAATCAGTCATTAATTACTAGGAGATTTACAGCCATTAGCATGCCAATTTATAGTTTATTACACAGATAATGTATACTTAGAATCTTCCTACAAAAAGATTAACAACATGACACACTGGCTTATTTCTTGTGGCCCTGAAAAGATGTGTTACAGTCTTGTTACATTTTGCAAGCAAGAAGCTTAATTTCCTAGTTTTC
Source organism: Chroicocephalus ridibundus (assembly GCF_963924245.1). Lineage (NCBI taxonomy): Eukaryota > Metazoa > Chordata > Aves > Charadriiformes > Laridae > Chroicocephalus > Chroicocephalus ridibundus. Next base: position 17,782,597 of record NC_086289.1, read on the forward strand.
ATTTCTTATTTAGATGATTGTTATAGGTCCCTTCCAACTGAAACACTCCAGTCTATTATCTTATTCCATGAGAGGTAAGCAACAATAACTTTGCTTTTAAATATAATTTAACTAAATGATACTTATTCATGATTGATCAGAGAAACTAAGTAGACCCACACAAACAAAACATTCGAATATGGATGAAAATACACATCAAGAGAAAATTACTTGCTGGCAATTTCTGAAAAATGAGTGCCAGTGTTTGATATACAGCTTCAGTTACTAACTGCAAATGCATGTATAGCATCTGGGTATAGTACCCGATAACTGGGGGAAAAAAAATATTACATGTGTAACTGCAACTTGGAAGGATTATTTAGGAAAAAAAGAATTGTTACATATCCCTATCAATAACCACTCTCTAGTTAATCTATAAAAGACACTCTACTATATGTGCAATGCTTGTAGTTTAAATGAATCATTTTACAATTACCCTTTATAGACTCAAATCTAGTAACCAAGCTCTTACTTGTCAAGAATTATTTTCTCCTTAAACACCTTTTTCTATGCATCTTCAGGTATCTAGGTATCGTCGTCTTATTTAAGAAAACAAAGAAATGTATGTGAAGCGTTTCTTAGAAGTTTTAAGAAAATCTAAACAGACAATTGAATAGAACTGAAAATTATTGTATGTGCATTGACACAGTTACACGATGGAGGTTCCAATACTTGAGCCCATCAGACTCAGTACTTTTAAAATGTACCCTCTTTTCAGTTTGACCTCCAGATTTATTAATGGGACTCCACAGTAGAAAAGAAGGGCAGAGCATGAATCTGCCTTTTGTCAGCACATCATGAAAGATTTTGCCAAATGGTCTTCTGCTTTAGACTTTTCTACAAAGGTCAAGTATATGCACATTTGCATTCCAACCACCTATCAACTGTGTTACTTAGAGAAGAGTTTTCTAGTTGTTTTGTTCACAGAATCACAGATCGTTCTGCGTTTTGTTTGTTTTTAAAACAGCACCAACAGTAATATTTTGCTAAGTGTTGCAGTATCTTTAGATGCATAGATTTTGCAGGAGGGTAAACGGCACTCCAGATGGCATCACCGCAGATCCCCAGAGATGGAGAAATTCTTCTGAAATGCCACAGAGACTGAGTTTCCAGGGAAAGTGTCTGTATTTTGGAGCGCAGTTCTATGCTTCTGGCCTTGCACTGTATCTCAGTGCTCATATCTTATCTTAGTGCTTGTTCACTGGGGCGCAATAAGGACAATCTCCAAGGACTTGTATATTCTATACCCTTCTAGCAGAGATGAATACCAAGACGACTATCTTCATTGACTGATGAAGGAATGAGTGTGTAGCCATGCATCCAAAATGTTGAATGACAGATGTGAAAACAGGAGAAGATCCTACTGGGAAACAGGTTCTCTGCTAGTAGAAAAGTCCCTGCCATGCTTCTATATACCTGAGTTCAGTTTATGTGCTCTAAAGGGATGAGCACATAATGTAATGTAACCCCCTTAACACAGAGATGGTTGTAATTTTGTTTTGTGAATCTCTTTTAAAGTCTCCAAAGACCGAGGAGAACTAGTTGGTAAAAAGATCACAAGCATGCAGCGCTACACCTAGGAGGGACCACAAAGGCTAAAATACATCAAGAATTTTTTCCACTTCTTCAATCAACTAGAATTGTGACAAAAGTAGCTTGGAAGCACTTCCATCACCACTTTCTCTTCAAGAGTGCTGCCTGTTTTGTTTATTTCCATAAGCCATTCCCTGTTTATATATCCTTGCTTATACTTATGTTAGTACATGCTTTGGTTTATACTTAACAGGAAACCATTCTGTCTCCCTGATTTAACTCCACATTCTTACGTTCTCCCCATTGACAAAGCAGTCAACATTCTGGAGGGGATAAAAATGTATTGAAGTGCTTGTAACGTATCCCCTTGCAATACAGCCCCATTAAGAGATTCCAAAAGAATCTTTCCAGAGTTAGTACAAATGTAATTTTCCCCCCCTATAGCAACACAAAGTAAGTATCCGAAATGATGCACACTTCCAGTGGAAAAGAAAGTAAAAACACTATTTAGCTTTCTTACACACTTGCAGTAAGACTATAAAACATAGATCTAAAGCAGCGCTTCCTTCTGCAACCTTTTGCAAATTGTTTTCTTTCCTTTGTGCAGGACAACTCTGAATAGATCAAAGTCTTTCATATGTCAAAAGAATAATTACAGCATTACAGCACAAATTACAGCTCTCTCATAAATAGTACTGTATGTTAAAAAAAAAAAAACAGGATTAAAGGCATCAGCTTCCATAAGTATTTTATTTTACCTCACGTACAACTGCAGTGACTGCACCAACAAACTGAAAAAAACTGGTATTGCTTAAAAAAGGATCTAGTAAGAGCAAACAGCAGAGGGGTGCAAAATAATAGCACACAGACAGTAGAAGTGGTGTTCTTATTAATCTCTCCATTATTTTGAAAAAGAAAAACAAGGAACATTTAGTGGAACTGAAAGGCAATGTATTTAAATACAATTTACCTAGAACAAATTATCACAGCTTTCAATGAGGGCAAGAGTTTAGCAGGATTTTCAAGAGATTAAGCATTTACGTAGCTAATGAAATCATTCAGGATTTAAGCCAAATACCAATGGAGGTAAGGAAGAAATGTCTCTTAATGCAAATGAGTCAATAAGTGTCCATGACAGGATTTCTTGCACCTTCCCCTTAGCGGATCTGACTTAATGCAGAAAGCAGAGGACTTTCCTAGACTTGGTGCAGTAAAGCAGTTACTTCTCAATAAATTTTGGTGGTATAATAGAAGTATATTTGATTCTTCTAAGCACTTAATATGCTGCATGCTTTTCTTAGGCACAGAAGTAAAAGTGTGCAAACATTTATTGAACTAAAGACTTGCTTCTACAACAGACATTTCCAAAAGCACCCGTACTATTTTTCTCCAAAATACAGAAAATAATGATGCAAGAGTACTGCATGCTCTTCTTATTTCCCACAGCCAAACTGATGCAATACTATACGCAAAAGTATAAGGAATAAACTGTTTACCAGAAATTCTGTCCCCTCTGTAATACTGCTTTTCTCCTAGATTAAAGTGTGTGTTTTTAAGAGAATCCCTCTCTTCGTCTGCCCCACACACTTCCTCTAGAGCTCTTTGGGCGAAGAATTGCCAGGATTTGCATAATTCAGCTTGAAAACTCTCCTGGAACTGTATTATATGCTTATTTGCATACACAGGTTTGACTATCATAGCAAACAATGTATTTAGCTAGCAATTAAAGATTTTATTTTTTTCCTCTGTAAAGCAAGAATTTAAATGAACTTAAAACCAGATTGTTTCAGTAATCTCGCACCTCATTTACATTCATTATGCAATTTTTACTTCTGATGTCCTCTAATTATCAACATCATTTTCGTCCAGTGTGTTTAATCCATAAGGTATTAGAGACACAAGTCAAGAAAAAAGGAACTTCAAAAATTAAAATATATGTAACTAGAGTATGCGTGTAATAAATAGTAGTGAATGAACCACAACCCACTTAATTTAAAAAACATCTATAGGAATTATGATTAAAATTACATTCTACTAGCTTATCTTTCACAGCCACTGCCAGCAAGTTATCAATTACAGTGTTAAATTGTGACTGAAAGACTAATTTCACAACTTCTGTTTTTTTTACTGGATGCTAAAAAATAAACTCATACTTACTTTAGTTAGGATAAATATCCAATAGCTCTTGTGGTAGATTCAGTACGTTTAATACAGTTCATTATTAAAACTCCTCTCTTCTTCCTTCATTGTTAAAACCACAAGTTATTATTTCTTCTGTTTGGAAATTGTGCTTTACATTTCTTTTAAAAATACATGCTCTTTGAAGAACTGTTTCTTTTTAGTATCCTATAAATTAGAACATACAAATTACTTTGATTTGTAACTTCAAAGCCTCACTACAGAGGAAAATCATGTAGGTTAATAATATTGTGTGCTCCAAGGCATTAATCCATCCTATTTTGCAATCCTGAATGAATAAACATACCTAGTAAACTGATATTCAATTTAAATTATTTTGAATTATTTTCAGTAGATGATAGTTGCGATTTGATTGTTGCAACGATGGTTAAAAATTGTATTATCTTTAAAATTCTGTCCATCACACACTTCTGTAGGAAATAAATGTCTTATTCAAGGTGTATCCAAGTAAAACTTGTGGTATAGTCACATGAAATGCACTACAATTATGTATTTTTGCTCACAGGTCTATATTACATAAAATCACTTTAATACAGTATAATAGATGGTATTTAAGGTATTAAATCCATTTGATTCAAATTAGATGTTATGAAATAAAAGGAAATAATAATTGTTTATATCTTCCTCAAACGATTCTACTCACTGAGTTTGGGAAAAAAAAGACACCAGGGAAGAACAGTAGTGGACTTCTCCCAGGAAGACACATCCTGTGACACGTTCTCTTGGGAAACAGTCTTTTGCTAGTCTTCTAGTCTGAGAAGTGGAAGAGAAATCTTGGAATAATGCACTTAAAAAATAAAATCTAAGGAACTTTTAAAATGAAATTGACTTGGTGGTGTTAGGTTTACAGTTGGACTCGATGATCTTAAGGGTCTTTTCCAACCGAAATGATTCTGATTCTATTCTATGATGTTAAGACCTCCAGTGTTCTGCAACTCACTTTCCATGATCCTATTCAAATTGATAAAGGTAATTTAAGTAAAAGGAATCTGTAAAATATCCAATTAAAAATTTTGTTGCAAACACAGCTATGCTCTAAATACCCCTTAATTCACTCTTTTCTCCCAGACTTTCTACTGTGTATGTTCTCGTGATAGGCATCAGCTATGGCTGAATGCAGAGTCTGGAACTTGAATAGAATAATCCAAATATTGTGAGTGAACTTCCTATTCTTCTCTGAGCTCTTTGTGTGTCTCAGACAAACTTCATTTCAGTTCCTCCTTCAGGCCTTCATGCTCTCCTCATCATGAGGGAAACATGCCCCCACCTTTCATTGTAGTCACAAAACCAACAAAAGAAGTGCTTCCTTAAAAGGGTTGGGGAAACGCTATTGTGGAATCAGGGTACCAAAGTGAGGGGTCTGTCTTCACATCAGCTCTAAGATGTACGGAACCACAAAGAGTACTCACAAACAATAATACTCACTGCAGCTGTTGTTATAATATGTACTACTGGACACTGTAAAATATCATCACTCTGAAAGTTTAAAAGTCTTATCACCTTGCATTTGTAACAACCAAACCTCCTACAGAGTTTTGTGAATAGCATAGGAATATTTTATATTTAATTTTGTATTACTTTCAATTGCTCCAGAGGACCTGAGAACAGAATTGTAACTGATCAAAGCCAATTCTCTCTCATATGAGTGGCACTGCAACACTTACAACACATCCTATCAAAACACAAAGACGATACAATCAAGAATACATAGCTAAAACTATTTGTTGGCAAATGGAACAAGTAACAACTAACAGTGCTGCAGGTACAGATATCAGAACTGCTTCCTCATATGCTAGCCTGGATCTAGCTGGTTTTCTTACCTCAAGATACAGCGTAGTGTTAATGCAGTCATATAATTTCCAAAGCCCATGGAAGTCAGATACATCATTTTCATACAGCATTGCACTTTGAATTAATAAGCACTGCTGGACACAAGACTGTGCTCTGCAGATCAAAGACAAGAGTCCTAAGCTCAGAGTTCACCTTTTCAAACGGATACAAAAGAGACCTCTAGCAAAATAAACCCCACAGAACAGCAAAATAACTATTCCAAATTATAGTTGCAGTATCATAGAGGAACTCCTGTATCAGATGAAGGGTTCTCACAGTGTTGTGAACACACTCACATTTCACCAGCTCTCAGTCTTCCCTGAGCATCACAGAAAGAGAAGCTATCTACTTTGCATCAAAGCATCTGAAAAGTTCCCTCTGACAGCGGATTTTGAACTACCTGGAGAACAGTAATACGGCAATATAGGAAAAGGTTGTTGTCAAGACAGAAAACATCAAGACAGAAGTCTTGACAAGGGGTCTAGAACTCAAAGAAAAGAAAGAAGATCAAAACTTCATAATATTATAAAGGCAGACATGTCCGGTTCCGGTTACACAGGTAAAGCAACACTTTTCTTCATTATGAAACTAGTGTTTTTCTGCCACTTACACCTTTCAGCTCCCTCTTTTACCTGTCAGTTTACTCATAAGATATTCAATATATGAGTAGGCAACTCAGCTAGTTGCTTCTTATGGCATCTGCACATGCAGTTATGTATTTCTTTGAAATTACAAGAATTTTAAAAATGTACAGCTCTTCAAGTAACATCCAATGAATAGCCATGTGCACAGCTGTCACTAATAGTGCAGCACATAATTGATACATACGCTTACAAGAAAGGTCTAAAATAATTTTATAATGCCTATAATGCTAATTGCTGGAAGTAGTTACTCAGGAAATTATTTTTCAAACGGTCACCATGCCATTCAAGGTTTTGAGAACTGAGATAGCAGATACCTCATATTATCAATACATTTTATGTCAGTTGCTTATACCTCATTATCAATATTTGTGTCAGTTGTTTACACCAATTTCCATATATGTTCACTGTATGACTCAGAAATCCACACATTTTTTTTCTGACCCTAAGGGCAACAATAAAGAAAAACAAACACTGGCAGGAAATTCTACAGAAAGTCTCCATAAAAATGGACCTCAAAAGCTAATAACTCCCAGAATACACCCATGCTCTGCATGAAAGAGTTTAAGAACCAAGAATTTCAGTGCTAATCTTGGTATAAAGACAGTATTTATTAATTTAGTGAATGGGAAAGCTTCAGAAAGAGTTGCAAGAAAAATTTACAAGAAAACTTGCATTCTAGAGACAGACTGAAGAAACTTAATATAAATGTCTCTGTATTTTTAACGTTAAGTTACCAACAGCCTATCAGTGTCTGCACAACAAAAACATATCTAGTGTGGGATCCTAAACTAGCAGATATGGGCATACCAAAAAACAATTCCCGGAAGTTTAGTCTTGATAAATTTAGACTGGATGCATTACTTGGCAGAAATAAAACACTGTGAATAACTAACTATTAGGACAACTCTTCTAGGGGAGTGATAGATAGGCCATCATGACATCCAATTCTTAAAATGACTAATTGAAAGAGGAGCTATAAGACTTTTTAATGAAGGAAAAGACAGACATTCATATCAATTGGCTTGTTAAAGAAAGTCAACACAGAATTGCAACAGCAGAAGTATTTCAGAGAATGTCAGGTTTCTTGGAAAATTTCTAATTGTAGCTGAAAAGTTGAAGACTTTAAAGAACCCAGAATATTTCTAAAGCCAGAAACATTTAAATTGAATGATTTCTTATTTCCTTAGTTTTTATTTCTTTAGTGCCATTGCCTTTGCTGACTCTGCCTCAGAACTTCACCTCATAATAAACTGTGGCAGCTCACTGTGAGGGCTCACAATGTTTCGTGGGATATACAGTCCCATCCATAAAGAATGTGTGAGAAGTCTTCCAGTCTACAAAAATCAGCACGCTAGATGCATTACCTAATCAAAATGTTAGTTTTCAACTACATTTTAAAATTTTTCCCCAGAGCTTCGCTTTGAGGACATTTAAGCTGAGGGAAAAATAGTTTATTCTGTTCAAACTATCATAAGCTCTAGCTCTAATAACTATGAGTTAAATTTTGCAAGCTATAATAAATTTCTGATGGGATTTGGATCACATAAATTGTACTGTTAACTAATATTTCTCATATGCTTCTAATTACAATTAATCCAAATGTGTTGAAAGTAGCAAATAAAGGAAGTAGCATAAGTGGATATGAATCAGGACCTAAGTTGATAATGCTTTGCTCTTATCTATTAAACTTTTAAAAAACATAATTAGCCTTAACTCAGGGCCTGTTATTTGTAATCTTGAAGTTAAAGAACTTGCATGAAAAATCTTAATAGTATCTACAAGACCCCTGTCTCCTAACACAATACAGACAAAAAGTGTTTCTTCTAGAAAACATGTAAAAATGTGCTATCAAAATCTGCTAAGCATTACCATAATCAATTCCATCATACATGGATACTCAGGATATCTGGGATCAAGCTCAACTGCTTTGGCCCATTCAATAAGTTTGTGTGTTACTGAGACATCAAATTCCAGTAGCTATTTCCGCATTTATTCTTGGCACATTAAAATAAAACCATCTAGCATTAATTGTAGAACATTTAAAGGAACAAATGTTTATTACACGAGAAGTTTCTTATAATGTATACAATTTTTAGAAAACATTTCCAATTCCGACAGATTAATCAGGTTGATTTAATGTTATAGCTATTAAAACAAAAATCAACTAGGAAGCACTAAGAAACCCTAAATCATCATACAAACATTTCCCACAGTTCTGCCTGTGAAATCCTAACAGATGAGAATCCTGATAAATCTTTAAAATATATGATTCATTACCACCTGCATCAAGAAGAATTTATCAGCTGAGAAACAGGTGATACAGGAAAGCACTTCTTTCTTCAGCTGCCCGTGATAAAGCATGCATGAGTTTGCCTGACATCAAAGGATGTAGTTTCTCTTTTTCATCTAGAAAGAAAGATACATCTAAGCCAAAACTTGTTGACAGAAGACAAAAAGTCATTCAATAGAACTGTGCATATGTATATATTTTTAAATATATTTGAAAGGTCATCGTCCCCTCGCCCCCCCCCCAAAAAATGAAGCAAACCTTCCACTTAATATTAATTGACCATAGCAACTACATTGCTTTCAAACAAAATTTACACTTTACTACCTCACAGGCATAGCACCTCACTTGCACTTTAACATTTGAATAGCTGATAAGCATGTGCTTAAGTATCTTCCTGAAGGAGGATGCTTTCTTGAATTTAGAGTTAATGGAGGGGGAAACTCAATTCTCTAAAACCTCCAGAAAACATATAAAATGGTTTGGGTTGGAAGGGACCTTAAAGATCATCTAGTTACACACACACACACACCAGGCAGGGACACCTTCCACTAGACCAGGCTGCTCAAAGCCCCATCCAACCAGGCCTTGAACAACTCCAGGGATGCAGTATCCACAACTTCTCTGGACAACCTGTTCCAGTGTCTCAGCACCCTCACAGGAAAGAATTTCTTCCTAATATCTAATCTAAATCTACCCTCTTCCAATTTAAAACCATTACCCCTTGTCCTATCACTACACTTCCTAATAAAGAGTCCCTCCCCAGCTTTCCTGTAGGCCTCCTTCAGGCACTGGAAGCCTGCTATAAGGTCTCCCCGGAGTCTTCTCTTCTCCAGGCTGAACAACCCCAACTCTCTCAGCCTGTCCTTATAGGAGAGGTGCTCCAGCCCTCTGATAATCTTTGGAGCAAGTCCAGAGGACGGCTACAAACAGGTCCATGTCCTTGTTATGTTGAGGACCCCAGAGCTGGATGCAGTACTCCAGGTGGGGTCCCACGAGAGTGGAATATAGGGGGATAATCTCAACCTGCTGGCTACGCTTCTTTTGATGCAGCCCAGGATGCAGTTGGCTTTCTAGGCTGCAAGCGCACATTGCCGGCTCACATTGAGCTTCTCGTCCACCCCCCAAGGCACTCTCCTCAGGGTGGCTTTCAAGCCATTCTGCACCCAGCCTGTATTTGTGCTTGGGATTGCCCTGACCCATGTGTTGGACCTTGCACTTGGCTTTGTTGAGCTTCATGAGGTTTGCACGGACTCACCTCTCAAATCTGATAAGGTCCCTCTGGATGGCATCCCTTCCCTCCAGCCTGTCAAACGCACCACACAGCTTGGTGTCGTCAGCAAACTTCCTGAGGGTGCACTCAATCCCATTGTCCATGTTGTTGACAAAGATGTTAAACAGCACTGGTCCCAGTACCAACCCCTGAGGAACGCCACTTGTCGCTGGTCTCCACTTGGACATCAAGCTGTTGACTGCAACTTTTTGAGTGTGACTATCCAGCCAATTCCTTATCCACCAAGTGGTCCATTCATCAAATCCATGTCTCTCCAATTTAAAGACAAGGATGTCATGCAGGACAGTGTCTAATGCTTTGCACAAGTCCAGGCAGATGATGTCAGTTGCTCTTCCCTTATCAACCAACACTGTACCCCATCACAGAAGGCCACCAAATCTGCCAGGCACCATTTGCCCTTAGTGATGCTATGTTGACTGTCACCAACCACCTCCTTATTTTTCACATGCCTTAGCACAGCTTCTAGGAGGATCTGCTCTGTGATCTTCCTGGGCACAGAGGTAAGACTGGCCTGTAGTTCCCCAGGTCCTCCTTTTTTTCCCCTTTTTAAAGACGGGGGTTACGTTTCCCCTTTTCCAGCCAGTGCGAACGTCACCAGACTGCCATGACTTCTCAAATATGATGGATAATAATTTAGCATCTTCATCTGCCAGTTTCCTCAGGACCTGCTGATGCATCTCATCAGGTCCCATGGATTTGTGCATCTTCAGGTTCCTTAGATGGTCTCGAACCTGATCTTATTCTACAGTGGGCAGTTCTTCATTCTCCTAGTTCATGCCTTTGCCTTCTGCAACTTGGGCAGTGTGGCTAGAGCACTTGCTGGTGAAGACTGAGGTAAGAGAGTCCTTGAATATCCCAGCCTTCCTCATACTCTGGGTAACCAGGTGCCCTATTTCCTTCTGGAGAGGGACCACATTTTCCCCGGTGTTCCTTTTATCACTGACACCTGTAGAAGCTTTCTTGTTGCCTTTGACATCCCTGGCCAGATTTAATTCTATCAGGGCTTTAGCTTTCCTAACCTGGCTGCTCAGACAGTTTCTTTGTATTCCTCCCAGGCTACCTGTCCTTGCTTGCACCCTCTATAGGCTTCCTTTTTTGTGTTTCAGTTTGTTCAAGAGCTCCTTGTTCACCAATGAATGCCTACTGGCATTTTTGCCTGACGTCTTTGTTGGGATGCATCACTCCTGAGCTTGGAGAAGGTGATAAAGTTGAGTATGAACCAGCTTTCTTGGACCTTTCTTCCTTCCAGGGCTTTATCCCATGGTACTCTACCAAGCAGATCCCTGAAGAGGCCAAAGTCTGCTCTCCTGAAGTCCAGGATAGTAAGGTGGGTCCCTGATAAAGCTGACTTCATGGCTGGAGTGGCTGGAATTCCTTTGTGCTGCACTCCAGGTGCTCTCCTGCTGACCTGTGATCTTTCTCCAGACTCTGGGCATCTATTGCTGGCACTGGCATCAAACTGGTAGGAGTGAGATGGACTGAGGTTCTCCTCCCCTGGCAACTGTAGTTTGAAGCCCTCTTCATGAGCTTGGCAAGCCTATGACCAAAGATGCTCTTCCCCATCAGCCCCCAGTAGACCTGGTTTTTCAAAGCAAGTCTCATGGTCTAAGTAGCTGAAACCCTGGCTGTGGCACCAGTCCTGCAACCATTTGTTGATTCACCAGTTTTGACAGGCCCTTTCAAACCCCTTCCCTTTGAACAGGAGGACTGATGAAAAATCTACCTGTGCTCCAGAGTCCCTCTAATTCACAAGTACTTAAGAACAGGTAGAGGCCAGTATTGGCAGCCTGTCGGATCTGAGTTCAGAGAGGATTTTTTTTTTGTAGGAAAAAGACATAACCCTTGGTGTCTCCTTTCAGGATAAAGAGAGTGGTGTTCAGAACCTAACCCAGATTTTGACTGCTGCTTTTAAGCTATCACCTACTATAGCTGTAACAAAACTTACTACAGAAATGGTACAGTCATGGACTCGGGCATTTCTGCTACAAAGCATATTATTTCACTTCAAATAATTTTCTTAAAAACTTTAAGAAAAAAAACTAGCAATCACCACAATCCTTACAGGTCTTTGTAAGAATCCCTACGAGAAAAAATCAGAACCTTAACAACTATGGACTACTACAGAACTCTATGAGGCAAGAGAAATTATTTGGACTGAAACCCGTTATAAAAATCTTGAAACAACTTCACATAGATGGCAGCTTTCGTAAAAACATTGTGCTGGAGGAGATCCACAGGTCATTAAGTACAATACCTTATTATCATAAGCAAATACGTCATATAAACCCTTTTATCAAGTAGCTCTGAAACCTTAGTCTGACAAGGTTTAAAAGCTCACAAGTTGTGACTGTGAACTTAAACATATTCATGGACATTTGTTCTTACACCAATGCTGTCTTTTAATTTAAATCAGTCTTTTCTTTTCTGGGTTTCTCTTCCTGCTCCACTTAAATATAAGATCTGCACAGCTGTTCACCCCATCACATGTCTAGAAGCATGTGCTTCAATAAGCAATGCTAAAGACGGGAAGGGGAAGTTGCAGCCACCTCAACCTCCTCAGTAAATCCCTCTCTGACCACAGCTGCTCCCAGATCTTAGTTTCTGCTCGGAAGAGTTGTCTGTTCTCACAACCAGCAAATGCCAGCATTCTGGTGCACCAGTTCTGTTTTGTGCTCATCTTTCTTGAACACAGGCAACTGGAATTGTACACATTATTTCAGAAGGGTTCTCAAATGGTGTCTCTTTCTTATAACGGAGAAGAAAGGGCTAATGAGGGGAGGGGGAAGGAAAAAAAAAAAGCCTTATCTACCTCTGTCATAATTGAAGAAACTCAGAGGAGAAAAATCCTGGCCTGAACAAACAAGAGAAACCACAAAGTGATTCTGTTAGACTGAGCTAAGAAAAGGAACTTCCGAGCAAAATCCTTACACTAATACAGATTAGTGGTCTAACCATCTAACTGCTCCTAACACAGGGATGGATAACATTTAACATTCCCTTGGATTTGGTTCAGAATTTTACAAGGAGTACATCAAAGAAGCCTACACACAGCTTAGAAATGGCGTCAAGTCTTTCCAGGCTACAAAGCAATCCAAAGCTGTGAAGTGGTTTATAGGAATACAGGCAAGCTAAATTAACGTAATTCCATTGGATACTTACAAAAGCATAGCTTTATTAACTTGGACTTCATCATGATCTCTAAAAGGATAAAGTCACCTAGTAAATACTAAGGCAGATAACATTCATGGAATCCTATAGTGCAAAGGATATTACTTTCAGTATCAGGGCTATGAAGTTCAAAACTAGTTTAATAGGCCTATCTAAGCTACAGATCATATCTTTAAATTACAACATAATCAAACACAACGAATTTGCACAACATGCCTATTAGTAACTTAATACTTTCTATGTCTCAATTTGTAGGTTTAACTTGCAGATCACAGCTAAACTCTGCCTGTTTGAATACATCCTGGCTTTTAACATCATTATTGGCATAGGCTAAGAATTTGGGCCCACTTTGTCTGGTGACAATTTTCATAGTATCTGGGCACTTCAAAACCTTACATGTGGTTATTCCACTAGTACTTCATAAGTTAACAGAGTATCACTAAGCCATTTCAGTACAAAAGAGCAGAAAGATGTAGCTGTAACAGCATTAGCCACTTTTGCACTGGCAGTACTGTTATTTGACTTCTAATTTCTTTTCAAAGTCACTGTCCAGAACACAGTGGGGTTGTTTTTTTTTGTAGATATACCTCCCATTTCTTAAGCATTAATGACACTTTAATGTCTGCAAATACACGTTTTCATAACTGAGTCATGAAAGGATCTGCACCATTATGTATGAGCGCCATTATCAAGCAGCAGATTTTCTCAGAAATGATTTTAGATCACTTTCAGATGACTCAGGAAAAAAATACTGAAATTTCACATTATTGAAAAATATAACAATTTATCCATTTAGTGACAGTTATTTTAAGGTCTAAATTTTATCCAAATCTTGATATATTTAATGTATGATTACTGATACGGTACATGATCAATTTTACTGATACTAATATATTAATATTCTTAAAATACATTTAATTAAATTTATCAATGAGGTTTGTAATTTAAGTGGGTGTTTTTAAAGTAAGATTTATATCAGTTGAACTAATCACACTCCTGTCATTCAGTTATTGATAGAATCTCTAATGTTTTCAATTCTTGAGAACTGATGCCAGCCTCCCTAAAAGCAATAGTATTTCTCTGAACCTTAAAGAGAGCCATATCAGGACCATGCATGGCAAAGATACAGATTGTACCCAAATGCTGAATATCTGATTAATATCAGATATCACTCAAACAACTAACTGTAAGGAAGACATTGATGTGCTGGAGACTTGCTTTCTATTTTAAAATAATTTTATAAAATACTTGTAGCTTCCGAACTTTGTTTCTTCTCCTCTGTTCACATCTTTTGTTGTAAATAACAAAGGGCAGAACAAACTAACAAGTACAAGAATGCTTTGCCATGATATTTCTTTTTGCCCACAAATTTCTGTACAATCACAGAATCACACAAGCCACACGGCTTTAGGATGGTTCTGGAATGGATCTTAACACTTCTTTTGCTATTCATTCATAATTTTATGGGCAAATTAACCACTTCAAAACAGAAGCTATAGTTGAAACTAACTTACACAGGGATTTACTTCCTTTTCATTAAACAATGACATGATACTGTACGCTCTGCAAAGTGTACCTAACATGGCATTTTCCTGAATTACTTGTTAATCATTATGATTTATAAAGATTCTGTGACCTGTTACATGTGATACCAATAAAGTATACATTAACTCAAGAATTAAGTTCTGCTCTGGAGGACCCCGGACTACCCAAGAACCATTATATTAGATGATTACTTTGTATACAACAACTTAATTCCAGATGAAGTAAAGATGCAGAAAAATGAACAAGACTCTAAAATTATAGCAGTCCTCTTTAACAACACAGAAACAAGGCACAAATCCTAAACTATGGAGTTCATTTCCACTTATTCTGTGCTCAAGCATGTGGTTTATAATCCACAGGAGCTAGAAAGGAAGTGAGAGGAAGAGATTTAGTCAGGAAACAGAAACAAATAGCAGCAGGATGGACAGAGGGAGCAGCAGAGACAAAAGTCAACTATGAACTGATGAAGACTAAATTTATAAGCAGGCCTACCTATAAGCCCAGAAGTAAAAAAGCCAGAAAAGCTTTTCTGAACCGCTGTTTATTACTGGGTATCAGCTTTCAGGTAGGATACTCAGCAATATCTGTGCTTAGCTTGACCTGGTTAAAAAAAAAAAAAAACAAACAACACAGTTGCTGTAGGGGGCACTGTAATCCTTGATTTGCTCTAAGAGTAGAGGAATTGTGAAGACAAAGATTGTGCGTGAACATGCACTTAGAGAAACTAAAATGGGGTCACAGTGCAGCTACAGCAGGACCAGGACATCTAGTTGTCCTACTAAGTTCCACAAACTCACTTCAACCAGTGACAGAATACAAATAACCATTCATCTACTTTTTTTTTCATAATATACCTAAATACATGTAGAAGTTTCCTTCTGATCTCAGTAAAATAAATATTTATATATCCTAAGGAAAACTTGTTCTTCCAGATGTTACAGTCAGAGTGGTATCATTAAGTATATAGTGATGTATAGAAACGTCACTCTAAATGCACTTCATGTATGGTAGATCAGGTTTTCCAGTTATTAGCAGTGCCATTTTTTGTCTTACGACACAGCATAAGAGACTAGCTACAAAAAAATAATGAAAACTCTAACAGGTCAGATCACAGGTCTATCTAGGCACTACTCAGTCTCCAATAAAGACAATAAAATACATCTGCAGAGCAAGTAAATGATACTTCCTTTAAGTACTCTTTCAGCATTAGGTAGGCTGTATTTTGCATACCTGTTAAAATTCAGTACCTTTATATGCCACAGTTCATAACAGGTTTCTTCCATTAGTTCATTTAGTCTCCTGGATAGCCAAAAAGGTATCTTGCCCTACTTTTATTATTATCTGCTAGTTCCCCTAACTAAACAAGGAGATACCATTTAAAGTGGCAAAATTAACCTATGATTTTCATGCATCCAAAATAACTATTCACTTAAAAGAAAGCAGGATTGATGTCACTGAAACACCTCTCCAGTTTAGGTTCTATAGTGTGAACTTCAGATTTGAATGATTAATTCACAATTAACAACTTTCAAATGTCTACCTTGCATTGCCTGTTAACTAGCGAGGCCAATATAAATCTTAAATATCTCCAACATAGTTTTGAAATTCAGGTTTGACAAGACTTAAATACTTTTTATACAAACTAGTGTTGAACAACCAGATATTGCAATTATACTTTTCAAATAATTTCATACTGAAGCAAGACTAAAGAAGCAGAATATACATCCTTAAGCCTATTATATTCACAGAAGCAATGCTAGGTGAATTGAGATGAGAAAACACAGGTATACCTCGATTTTTTAATTTAAACCAGTATTTTGTTCTGTGCTTTGACACTGAAGATATCTGCAGTGTATATAAATACAATCATAATAAATAATATAATAATAATAAATATAAATAAAAAAATAAATAAATATAATATAATAGTAATAAATAATAATCCTGCTTGTGTGAAGACACAAACTTAACTCAGAGTGAGTACCTCCACATGGGCCACTTCTGTTCATAGAATATCTCAGGTCGGAAGGGACCAACTCCCTGCTCCTCATGGGACTACCTAAAACTAAATCATATGACTAAGAGCATCACGTTCATCATGCTTCATGGCAGCTTCCTTCTGTACATGGTAACAGACCTTGCGTCCACCCTCTATTTTCCAGCCACTGTACTGACACTGTTCAGGTAGGTGCAAAGCTGCAGCTGAGGTAATGAGGATGGGAAAGACAGCAGCATGGATTTCTTATTTAAGGGAGTGAAAGTATTTACAGAGGTTAGAGGGCATCCCTCCTCAGCAGTAAGGCCTCACACACCACCTGGAGCTAGTATTACCACTGATGAGTGAATATGAGGAAATTAAATTCAGAAACCTCTACCTTAAACCATGGGAATTGCCACCAAGTTCAATGGGACTATTCAATGTAAGCATGTAAAAATAAAAATTAATAGAATTCTAGCTGACTAGTTAAGTTTTGCTGCACAATGGCAGGAAATATGTAAGTAAGTATTTTCATTGTACTACCTTCCTGTAGGTTCTGATTTACAAGTTCTTCTATTTGTCATCTACCAACATACTCTGTCTTCAGTAAACTATGAAAAACAAATCAGGGAAAGCTTTCAATGTTTTAAATGAAACGTAGATGTCATAATTTTTTGCTACATGTTAACTGTTTGACCAACTGCTGTCACATTTTTATTAGTGAATATAATTATTAATAAACTAAAATGCTCAATGCTTCTGATATTTGATATTTAACATTTATTGTTAATTTCCAAATGGATTATTTTCCCATGCAAAAATCAGGAGTGTGATTTAGTCATGGGTTAGTTCCTAGCCTACGATTCTTGACAACCGAAGACATTTTTAGTGAAGAGTCCCAAGCATGCCATTTGCTCCCTCTGGTGGTTACTGCTCAAATCTGTGTTTCAAAGATTGCAAAGCCTATTACTCAGGGGAAGATGGAGGGGTGGGGTAGGGTGTTTCCAGTCGAGACTAGCACTTTATACAACGAAAATAAAAATAATGACTTTTTTTTTATCTGCATTGTTTCTGATTTATTATTATATTCTTAAAAAAAAAATCAGACTAAAGTGTAGGCTTCTTGGTGCCCAATACTGGAAGAGAGATTAGTAACCAGTAAAATGCTGTAAAAAACCTATCACATTCAAACAGTATTTAACTTAATCAGGAATATTAGGTAGTTTCACACTGTACCACTGAAAACAGAACAGAGCTATTGTTCAGAGGGCTGTTTTAAATTTTTTTCAAAAAACCAAAGTCACCTTTTCAAGATATTTGGTTTACAGTACAGCTTGGCTGTGACTACTTGATCTTCCTTCAATGTAACAATACAATCAAACCGCATACAAACATCCCTCAAAAATCCACAAATATTTCTTTGAAAAAATCCAAGCCAAATTACTGAATGCAAGTTTTCCCTTTTCAAAAGGAACTCTGTTCTCATCAGCTACACTGTTGTAAATCCATGACTTCCATTCAAAACCAAGTGCTATTACAGATTTATAATAGCATTGCTATTAACAGACTTTTGTACTTTTAAATTTTCATTTACATCCCCAAAGACTCTTCTTTGATTAAAAAGAATAAAGACTCTGCAACTTCAAAGAATGATAGAATTAAAAATGTAAGTGCTCATTTGATGTGTAGTAACTATACAGGAGACTAAAAAAGTGAAGTTATGCTAAAAGAAATATGCAAAAATTAATAGGTATGAACTATCAATTTGTACTGAAAGCCAAGAGGAATAATCCAATACAAAAAGCATCAGAAACAGCATATGGAAAGCATATTTGTAAGTTTCATAAATGAGACATCTCAAAAATGCTGTATGAAAGCACTCACCCTAGGACAAGAGTGAAGAAAGTTTTTGAGGAAATAAGATACAACAGAGCAAAGAAGAACAAACTCAAAATATTTGCTTAAATTATTTAATGTACGTCCTTCACGATCCATGTAAATGATACAGCACCAAGCAGATGTCAAAACACATTAATAAACAAATTATGAGGACCAACATTACAGCAGCTGTTTCCCTGCAAATTGCGGTTTAAATTTTCAGGACATGCTTCTAGTACCAACAACCCTTCTGGCTGTCATCCACTGATGACAACTCAAAGAGTAGTGTGTGGGAGTACATGGGAATAATTAAGCAAACCAAACAGTATCACCTAATGAAATTTCAAAGACATTAAAAAGAAAAAAATAATTGGCTTAAGCAAGAAAGATGATTAGCTGCTTTTTAAATCTGCACTACTCGCACATCCTTGACTAAGGAGATGGTCTATTTTGAAACATCTAGTTAGAAAAGAATTCGGCACGAGCTCTAGGTGTGAAGGAAATACTCTAATCCATGCTGGTATACTATCTGACACTACACTCAAGTGACAGCAAAGAAAAGCATACGCTTTGGGAATGTGTAATAATTTCAAAGTATATTTTGTGCTACTACCAGAAAACTGCATCTAAATAAGGTTGAGTGATAATGAGAACTTGACTTGAACCTAGAGAGCCCCTTGTGACCTACAGATGAAAAGGCTTACTGCAGAGACAAATAAAGAAAATACAAAATCTCAAAGAAAACTGCACAGGTAGCAGAACAAAGCTGATGTCTTTCTGACAGAACTAAAGCAATGCGTATTTTTCAAGCCACATATACTCATAAAAGATACTTTTCAATAACAAGGCTGCTCTATGCAAGAAATGTACATCACACCCACAAAAGATAACCTGAAAAAACAGTCACTGTAAAAAATTAACTAGAAGTTAAAAAACAAAAGCAAAACACAGACAAAATTGCATGTAAAAGTAAAGCAAAAAGAGCAAGTATAATCTTTGGTTGTAGAAACAGTAACAATGTAAAAGTACAGAGGAACTGCACATCTAACATAGTACTGATCTAGCCAACACTAACACAACTTAAAGAGTCCATATTTTAAAACATGACAGAAGAAAACAATACAGTAAAAGCTGCAAAATAATTATTAGAAGAATAGAAAAGTTTCTTATAGAGGGATCTGAGAACTGTAATAAATTATGTGGTATTCAAATCATATTTCAATCTTCTTAAGCATACTGAAAGAACTTACCATGTCCACAATGACTGCTCTTGTACAGAAAGAGAAATAAGAGCCAAGAAACTCAATACAAACTGTAAGTAAAATATGTTAGTAATTAAATATGAGTATAAATAAGACAAGGAAGTGGATTCTCCATCTCCAGAGAGATGCAAATAGAGCAGGATGCTTGCTTGTATTCTAACTTTTAATATAGATGTAAATCAATTAAATTGAGCAAGCTGAGATATAAAGGCAGTCATCGTGAAAAATAACAAGCTTTCCCCCACACACACCCTTCCAGGCATCTATGAAACAAACATAAAAATAACTCAACAAAATTTTGCAACCATTTCTCCAGGTTGAGACAGTAATCAAAGCTGTTCAGACTAAAAATATTCTTGTTGTTATCCAAAACAATGACATTTTACAAGTTTTTAAACAAAAAATTTGTATTACTATAATCCAAATATGACTCAAATTCAAAAGAAACAGAAAATTTAGTATTAACAATTAAGCAAAGCTTGTTTAAAACAACAATCCGATGACTTTCAACTCAAAGAAAAAGTCACTTTAAAAGGATCCACAAGTATTTTCTTACAAAATATTATTTTTAAAATTTCAGCTCCTTAAGAGGATAGTTCTGCTAACAGTAATAAATACACTTTGTTAAGAAAATAGCAGTACTATTAATTGGTTTAGTAAATTAGACTTAAAGCCAACTTTAAATTATAAGACCACTAACAGATTTTTTTTTTTTTCTCTAGATGTTTTAAAATCACCTAACTACTAGATAAGAGCATGACTGGTTATTCGTACTGTTTATGGACTGTAGCATAGTAAGGTATTCCAAAACTACACACAGGAATCACAGTATCTTAATTACCTGAGAAATGACAATGATGAAGTATTTTTGCCTTTCAATAGAGTGACATTTGGTTATACTCACTACATTAAAAGGTAACATTAACAAAGCATTTTTTTAAACTCTGTCCTTATTTTTTTTTTCCACACTCTTTCTTCTAATTAAAAATAATGCTGTAGAGATGGATTATATGCTTACTGTTTATAGAATAGCATCACTAGTATAAGACTACAATAAAGCTGATAAACTGCTGTAATGCACAAGGTGACAGCTCAGAAGTCCCTGAAATCAATCAGTGCCTTGACATCCTAATTCAAGCGTGGAGCTGATGAGTTCTGATTATTGTCTTTGCTTTTCCTTGTTTGCACTACCTGTCTGAATGACTGCTCTGAAAGTATCCTATGCAGAATATTCAGAAGAGAGAAATGAGAAAACAGGTATTTTCTTTGTTAAAAATTACATACCAAACCAAATATATCAGCCTTCTTACTCTAGGGCTATGAAGATCACTGTACTTAAATCTTAATACAGGTTCAAAAACTTTTTCCTCTGACCTTGTCTTTGTAAATTATTTGTCGATTAAGTGATTGCATTCACTACATCACACCTTGCTTATAAGGACCTTACTGATGAGCATGTTTTCTAGGAAAAGAAAGAGGACACTAAACAACTGATATAAGTTATCATTTACAGTACTAGGTTTTAGGAGGAATACTTTATACTTAAGTGTAAGGAAGTCAAATTCAACTGTTCTTCAAAGATGAAGTGTTATGAGAGTTTCAGGAATTTATGGCCCCCTCTTAACAAGAACACCTTATGATTCCACAACATTTTTCTAAACAATTGTGAGTTGGCCTTTGGCTTTCCCTCAGATTAAAATATTTTAAGACTAGTTTTCTTCCTTGAAGACACAGGATTTTTTTCTGTCCATTTCCAGAAGCAAAAAAGACAGCATAGCACTATCCTTGCATAAACTCTTGAAAATACTGCTACGAAACATTGACAGCAACGTTATACTTGATGGCTATAATATGAGTAGCTTTCAAAACACTCACAAACCTGAAGAAAACCCAAGATACAATCTGCATTTCAGTATTCTCAGACTAAGTTTTATAGTCAAAACCAAGAAAACTTAAGAAAACCTCTTATACTATGATCATATTTCACAACAATGAACTTTTCCAAAATTGTATTGTGATAAGCATGCAAATCATTACAGTCATTTCTAAGAAACAAATGCTTTACAGAACCCAGCAATTACCCAACTAATGAAAAGATACAATGCCAATTAAATTTTCTATGAAACACTATTTTAGTCTCAGCAGATACAAATCCAATAACCCTTCAGTACACTTCTTTTTTTGCAGTGCAGTTACAGCACAAATGTCTTCATTTAAGCAGTTCAATCCATTTTCCTACATAGCACTTTTGGAGAAAAGCAGAGAAGTATGATCCACTCCACTCTATAATGAATGCTTCAGAGTGCTTGCGAGCCAACTGCTACAATATCATGAAATAGTAGCACAGAAAGCCAAGTGATAAAATACCATGGAATAGCCATCCCCATTTTCTCAGAATAAACCTCACAGGCATGTTCAGATAGCACTGCAGCAAAGAAGGAACATGACTGCTCTCACAGAAAACTTACTGTATGAAGAGTTGCTCGGTTAAGCTAATAATGCCTCACTGAAGGCATGATCAGGTACTAAAGAACTGTTTTTCTGCACACTCAAATGGATTTCAGGAAGACTAGCCATTCTACATGGAACTATGTCACAATCTCTCAGCTTCAAATTGAGCTTTGGGGTAGGCTGGAGGGATGCCGCTTTTTGTTTTAAAGAATATCAAGCTACTTCTATTCTTAGACGTATCAAAAAGATTACGACCCTCTTTCTAACCTGCTGAATGTTCAGCTGTAAAGCATTAACTAGAGACCTTCTGCTCTCATTCCACTGATTTAGTGAAATCAGTCATGAAACACTTCTTACACACACGTGTGAGGCAGAAAATGAAGATTTCTGGCAAAACAACGCTTACGGAACTCACACATTTGCTATGTATGTTTCTACTTCTTACTTTACAGTAGTGTGAAAGTATTTCCCTTTATTATTTCATCTGATGACTTTTCATTTCTGATCAGGATCCATTTCTTTTAAACATGTGCATTAAAAAAGAAATGTTTTAACAAGCATACTGGAAAAAGCAGCACTGGTTCAGAGTACATTCAATTCAGCAAACAAAAAGTTATATAAACATTGCTTTAAAGCGTGCAATAAAAGAGTGAAAGTGAAAGAAGCAATAAGACACAAACATATATTCAGGAATTACAGTTCTTTTTTTCCTGTAGTACATTAACTTAAAAATAATCCACACAACTGCCGAAATCTGTAATACTCTAGTCTTAGAAATGTTAAAAAGTTTACCATTTTGACAAACAGAAATAAAGTTGTTCTGTTTCTCTAATACCAACATGATAATTTCAGACTAAACAGCAGCTCTGTAACTAATAAGCAGGCTTATCAATAACGTGGTAAAGAACTTCTGCTGTGAAATTTAACACTGGCAATGTCTGCCTCATATAAAAAAACAAACAGGAAGTTCAAGAATGCTGCTATCATTTCATAGCATTTGTACATTAATATGCTGTAAGCTATCAACTACTTAAGCTTTTTTAAGTGACAAATACTTGGAGGAGTTTCAGAAGTGACTCAAAGGCCAGCATGAAAGCGAAAGTTAAAACTAATACCCCAGACGGCCCATTAGAGTAAGTGACCTAGCACTGGCTCACCGATTACCCCTCCATCCCCCACCTCCCTTACATTCTAAAAGGAGGGCATACCCTCTCATCTATCCACCTTCTGAACAGCAAGACGTGAAAAGGATACTGCTGCAAGCCAGAGGCGGCAAGCCCGGCACGGGGCAGCAATCTGCAGTCAAGAAAAGCAAAGAAAACACAACGAGAAAGAGTCGAAAGTAGCCCCGAGCGCAGGAGTTGGCGTCTTTTCCCTGAGTAAGTGCGCGGACGGGGATGTAGCGCATCTCCCGATGTAAGATGAGAGCAGTAAGTCCTTCCCGATCCCCACGCTCCATGCGGTTCTCCCTCACAGACTCCTTCAGGCCGCCAAAGCTCCGCCGACCTTCCGCCAACGGCTCGCTCAGCGCCTCCGCCGGGCCCCAACTCCCGGGCCGCACCTTACACAACCCCCCCAAGAAATAACCCGTACCCGTCTCTTTCACCCACGCAGCCAGCCAGCCAGCCAGCCGGGAGCCCAGAAGGAGCCAAAGGGCCCCTCACCGGCCACCCCCCAGCA
This sequence comes from Chroicocephalus ridibundus, assembly GCF_963924245.1. Classification (NCBI taxonomy): domain Eukaryota; kingdom Metazoa; phylum Chordata; class Aves; order Charadriiformes; family Laridae; genus Chroicocephalus; species Chroicocephalus ridibundus. Next base: position 17,806,385 of record NC_086289.1, read on the forward strand.
CCGCTCCGCCTGAGGCGGCCCCGACTCCCCTCCGCGCCATCCGGCCGGCCCGCGCATGCTCCGGCCCCACCCCGCGGCCCTCTGGGCACGCATGCGCCCCGAGCCTTGCCCCTTCACCCACGCGCTTGCCGCGCACGCGCAGGGACACCACCACCACCTCCCCATCCTATTGGCCGGCAGCTTATTGCGCGCCTCGGAGACACTCTCCGGTTCACCGGCCCCAGCGCCGCGCATGCGCTCTCGGCGCTGCCCGGCCCGGCCGCGGAGGAGCAGGCGCAGTCCCCCCCGCGCGGCGCGCTGGTCGGATGCTGCGCAGGCGCAGTCGGGACCTTTTTCGGGAACGTTCTGTCTCGCAACAACCTTCCTCTGCAAGGGAAATCCTGTCAGGGTACGGGCCGCCCGCAGCCCCGATCCTCCCCGCCCCGCCTTGCCGGCGCCCGGGCCTTTCCCTGTTATCGACTCCTGCTGCAGCCCACCTCCTCTCTGACAGCTCAGCCCCCCGCAGTCGGGCCGCGACCTTCCCCCCCCTCCCCCCGCCTTCCCCTCGTCCCGGTCTCCTTTTTCTCTTTTCCTCCCCCGAGCTCAGCCGCCTCCCGCTAAGAGAGCGCCCCGAGCCGGCCTCGGAGGTGGTCCTGCCCGGGGCTCCCTGCTTCGGCGGGGAGATGCGGCTGTGAGGGGGGAGCCTCACGCCAGCCTCAAGCGTCTTCTCTGGAGCGGGCATGGGCCCTCCGCGGAGGGGGGGAGCTCCCCTCGCCCCTCTCCTCACCGCCCTGGTCCCGCAGAGATCGGCGGGCGCTGACGGTGCCCCGGACCCAGCGGGGTCGGGCCCGTCTAGGTTGGAGCGGGGCAGGTGATGGTCCTTCCCTTGCTGAGGTACCGGCCTCGCCTCTTGCAGCTGCCTGGAGTTTCTTCTCGTTGAGACAAGAGTTGTAGCTGTGGGAGCACAAGGGCAGAACAGACTGCTCCGAGCTGCAGGAGAGGGACTGCCAGGAAGACCTTCATCCCTGCAGCGCTGCTGCTAAGAGTTAGGAACCTGCTGCCTCTCCTCTCTGTTTCTTTTGATCTCCTGGAGAGGAGAGGTGAGTTGTTGTCTTTCCCTCTTGCCGTACTGTAGCAGTGGAGAAAATAGGCTAGTTTGCAAGCTGCAGAACTTGGTCAGGATGGCTTCAAGCCCCAGCTGATTGCTTGGTTTATTTTACTTGAGAGTCAGCCCTGTGGAAAGGCCCACTGATGGAGAAAGAGATTAGCACCGTGTTAACTGCGCGGTTCTCTCTCCTTTGCTGCAGTGCCCACTTTCACCGCTGTCTCCTGCTCTGCCTGCTCCTGCTTTCAGCATGGTAAAGAAGAATACTATCCCTGATGGGTAAGTATCCCTCACACTAAGCAAGAGGCAGGAGCAGGCACAGTCCTGCCCAGAGAGAAGGGGCGCTGACTGCCCCGGGCGCTTTCTTGCCACAAGCATCTTCAGCACCTACAGCCAGGTAAGGTAGGTATCTTCTCCAAGACAGGAACAACCCAGTCCTTCATCCCCCAGGTGAGTATAATGCTCCAACCTGTCTGTGAACACTTCATCAGCCAAACACACTCCCTTCTTCCTAACCTTCTTACCCCCAGGTGTTCACTTACTGGGGAAATGGGAGAGTAGTCCATCCTTCTGACTACTTTGATGTTTGCTACCAGGAGTCAGGGAAGAGCTGATAAGATGGGAGCAGGCAGTTGCATGCATGTGATCAAGGAATATTTTCATGGCTTCAGGTCCAGAAACATCCTGCGGTTTTGTTTGTAACAAGAGGACAACAAAAATGTTTTATCGGCAAAAATAATAATAAAAAACCACCAAACGCATGGCACAGGCTTTCTGACTTGATTGGGAGTGCATATGGAGACCACAGAATGACCTCATTTAAAACATATAGTTCTATTCTCCAGCTCTACTAAAAGAAAAAAAGAGGAAGTCCAAGTTTAAAAGTTCAGCCAATGTGTTACTGCTGACATCAGTATAAACTTCTTGGATAGGAGACTGTGCTGAGATATAAAGGCACACTGTAATGGGACAATAGCTTGCAGTTTGTACATTATGAGAGGAAAGGCTGACATTGTCCTGGTTTCATGGGGAATGTTAGATAAGTTTATTAGGAACATTCTTAGGAGCCATAAAATACAAAAAGCACGATTTCCTGCGAAATATGTTGGCCTAGAAGCAATAAATAGAAACAAAAGATGAACAAAACTTAAAAAATAACTTCAAGAAACTTTGAAGTTTTTTTCATAGCTGACAAACTCAGGGATTAAAATTAGAACTTTAGAAAAGCTGCTTAAGCATGTCTTTCTCTGAAGTTTCGATGAAATTTCAGTTAAAAGTTGGACAAAATTGAGCTAAAGTGAATTAGGTTTGCAGCAGGAAGCCTGAAAGAATAACTGTCCTTGTTTTCTCCATACTTGAAAATTATTACAAAAGCTTTGGGAATTGGGTGCTCGTTTCTCATTTCTTTTCCCCCCTTGCATTTGAACTGGAGCAGTTTTCAGGCTCCATGCATTTTTTCTCTTAAGTATGGAAGAAGCAGTGGACTGTACTTTTGGCTTCTATGATTGGAAGCTAATACCTGTGTATCTTTCAAGGAAAGAAACATCTACTGTGAAGTAACTGGTTATAAAATTAGTGTTACCATCAGACAAAACTCATGATACTGAAGTACTTTCAGCTTCTCCAGATGCTTACTTTTTGATACTATTAACAAATCAGGCTAGACATCCACAGTATTGGGGTTTTGGCAGTAAAGGAGTTTAAGGAATTGTCAGTCTCCCAACCTCATGCAGCAGTATATTGATGTCGTCCTTGTGCGAGGACAGCACATTGTAGTTCTTCACTGTGAATTAGTTGAGTACACCAGGAAAAAAAAGCAGTGAATGCTAGAAGACGACTTCCGGAAATCTAATTTTAGCCTAGGTGATCCTGCACGTGCAATTTACTGGCCCCAGAAACAGCTGTTGGCAGAAGTGAGATTGTGGTACACTATAGCACAAGGACCAGTCCTGACAGCTGCACACTATAGAAGCAGAACCTCCATCATGTCCCTGTGTTATTATAATAGTAATAAATCTAACAGTAACTGTTTCATTTTTAATGATACTGCAAGAGAAACAGTATCATAGATAAACAAGTCACACTACATACAGACATTTTTTGAGATTGTCTTTCTGTTACTGCCTCAGTTCTTTATACAGTTCTTAACAGTTTTAATCAAAATTCCATTATGCTAATTAAAGCAATGCAATAAATGAGGTTACGGTTAAGTTGTAAGTAGCTAGGAATAGTGCAACTAAACAAGAAGAGGTGAATTTTTTTAACTGGTCAGCTAATTACTAACACCTTTTACAATACTGTGTCTACAGTATAATTAAAGTTGGCTTTATGTAAGGGTTGTGCTATAGCACTGCACAACCTTGCTAAATACCAGCACTTTGAGTGTACTTGGCACCTAAAGTAATATTAAAATGGTAGTAATAGCCAGCATTGCCACTGGATCTGCACTGCTGGTATTGTACCTTGTTCTTCTTAGCTCACTCTTGTCTCGTCTCCCTGTCACTCAGCCCTGGCCCTGAATGTTTGATGCCATTTGCACAGTCTTTGCTCCAGCAGTGAGAGGAGGAGGTGGACTGGAAGTAAGACTTCCTGTATTTCTTCATAGCAAAAAGCATTTCTCCCTTTTCCCAGTAATGTCTTGGAGCAGAGCTGAGGTGTACAGGGTCCACTGCAGTCTCAATCCTAGAAAGTAGTGCTGGGGGAGTAATTTCGTAATGAAGTGAGACATAAGGGAGTGTTTCATGTGACCCTTTGCACTGCAGTTTCCACTGTGTAGTCAAGTTCTGTTTCTTCACAGTGTCTGAAATGCTATTGTCCTTTAGTAGTTGTATACTGTAATCTTTTAGTGGAGAACCAGCTAGTAAAAAGAGTTCAAGTTACATTAAGTCATAAAATACTATGATGTTTTTACGGATTTATATGTGTTTGTGCATCCAGAATCTTGCTGTCAGTATAATTTCATAAACTCGGTTTCAGTACTGAAATGCATCTGCAGAGATGTCACCTTCTTGCATGTTTCCCTTAAATGGTATTAAAAAAATACTAAGAGTGGGATTTTTTTTATTATAAGGGCAAAGCCAAATTATTTCTGCCTATACACCATAAACATACTTAACGGAATTGTTTCTGTGCAGACTTAAAAGCATCAGCATTTTCATTTAGACAGGAATGTTGAAATCTGTGGCATCACTGATTGTGCATGTTCAAGGGTGGATGGGAGAGAAGGGTTACTGTCAGTGTTTATTTGTAAAGTAAAAGTGCTTTGTACTATCAGGCATAGAACGTTTGCATTTAAAAATGTGGGATGGCAAGAACTTACTTCTTATGATACCTGAGTAATGATAACATTGCTATAAGACTTGAAAGCCCATATTTTGTGTTACAATACACTACAAGTACAAAGCTATGTGATTACTTATTGACATGATAAGGAGACTCTTCACCCATACTTTACATCCACACTGTATTTTTTATAAGCTATGATTTATTTGTATCCACACTGAAGACAAACAAAGTGAGAAATACATGTAGTAACAGATGGTTAAGAGCTGTGTTCCCTCCCTTCTGCTTTGGACCTGTTCAGTATGTGTTCTGTCTTGACAGCGTGTCATGGTCTTTGTAGGGCTTTATTTTCTCCAACAGAATGGGATTGAATCTGGTGTCCGTAGAGGTATGCCTCTTGGAAAATAAAGCTGTGTGTCTTGTCACGCAGTACCAGTAGCCAAAAAAAGGAGAAGAGGTTCCCAGTAGCATTTTCTAAATGTTCTTGCTATAGCTGACAGTATTTCAGACTTGAGTTTCTTTACAGTTACAGTAATTACCCTTTTTGAGTGTTTTGGAATTTACTTTCCCAGGTAAGTTCTAAACTTATAACTGCTTCGTAATCATAGATGTTCATCAGGTGCTCCAGAATTGTAGAAACTCTTGAATTGTTAAGCATAGCTTCAGATACTGCTCTCTGAACTTACTTCTTCACCCACTGTACCTTTTGTGTAATGTATACCTGTTTACACTGTTTTACAAACAGTGATTTTTAACTATTAGATGAAAATCATTCTGAATTGATGCCTTGAGTTCAGTACTAGTTTCTCTTACCCTGGAACACTGGAAACGTTATTGCTGAACTGAATGTTACACACAGAAATGTAAGATAAGAGAACTTACCTCTTTTTATACTTAAGGTTTTTTCCTGTCAAAAATACCAGAACTACTCTGTAGAGGTATTATCCTATAGAGATTTTTTTATGTATATATATATAAAAAAAATTTTTTTTAGCATATGCTAATGTAAGCATCAGTTTCATAGGCTATCTAAAGTGGTCTTAGGCTTCAGAAAAGACTGAGTTCAACTGTTTTTCCATAAAGAACTTGTAGGGTATCTGTTGACAGTTTTATATAACTCTGTCACTGAGATCTGACAAACAAAAGACATGAAACTTTCAAATTATTACCAATTCAGTGTTTCCATAGTATTGTACCTATGAATTATTTTGTAGCTTTCTTGTCCAGCATGCCATTAAAAACATACATAATATCATTATATAAAAAATAATATTTTTCTTTTAAAAAACATCACAGAAGAAAATAAATAATAAGGTATTGTCAGGGTTTAACCCCAGCCAGCAACTAGGACCGCACAGCCATTCGCTCAGTCCCTCACCCCACTCAGTGGGAAAGGGAGAAGAGGGAGAAAAAGGAAAAAAAAAGCCCAAACAAAAAACCTTGTAGATTGAGATGAAGACAGTTTAATAGAACAGTAATGTAAGAAAAAAAATAATAATGGTAAAAGAATATTCAAGATAAGTAATGCAATACCATTGCTCACCACCGGATGATTGATTGCCTAGCCCATTCCAAGCAGCTATGCTGCCTCTCAGCTTCTACGAGAAACTGAAAAAGTCCTTGACTTAATAGCAATGACTAAAACAATATGTGTTATCAACATTATTCTCATACTAAATCCAAACCACAGCAGCTACTAGGAAGAAAATTAACTCTATCCCAGCTGAAATCAAGACAGGTATCCATCTGTTTAAGTGACTGAGTATGAATTACATACAGCTGCATATTTTATCTGCTTCCATTAAAACTTCAGTAGAGCCAGGCATAGAAAACACAGTTTTGTTGTATTTCAGTTTAACACTTCTGTTAAGGGCACATAGTAGCTATAATTTCCAGTAGAATTTGTTAAGTTTTAGAATTGATTCATAGTAAGATTTATTTTAACAGCGACCAGTTATGCTCATATCAAATGAATAAAGTTTTCTTAACTAGATTTCAAAATTGGGTTGAATAATTACAGCTATTACTGGTATTTGCAATCTGTGCTGTGTTTTGCAGTTCATTGATATGTAGTTTTGTATGTTTAAAAACTTTGTATGTATAAACAACTTTGCTATCACTTTTTTGTTTGTTTTTTAATAGCAAGATTTATGCAAAATATAGCTATTGTAATGTTCTTTGCTTGGATTATTATCTTGGTATTCAACATACTTTTGAGCTTAACCGAAGACGGTTCAGGATTAATACTAAGTTTTACTCAAATTTACTCCAAGCTTGTCTTTATCATGGGCATTTCTCTAATGTCTTCTGTTATCCCACTTGAAGCTGGAGGCTGCTATGCAGGCCCTGTTGATGATCCCCAGTTGATTGCTTGGAGCTGATTGCTTTTTAAAAGTGTTTTTCTAAGTTTGTTGCTGTTTGATTGGGGGTTCTTTTTGTCCTTCAACAGAGGCCATTTCACTGGTTGCTGCTGTTACAAAGTATATTGCTGCTAGATTCTTGGGTTAATCTAGATCGCATATCTTGTAAACTTTTGCTAGGATGTATGAAGTTAATTTCTTTTCAGTTGTTTTACTGAATAGCTCTGGAATTTTTTGTTTAAAGACAATAAAACATGCTTGCTTTCCATTTAAATTAAAATGTATAAGCAGAATAATATATTTTCATGTAAACTAGACTTAAAAACTTCTAACAAGTTAACTGACTAGAGTCTTTAGTATCAGTAATAACTGTGTTTATTTAACTAGAAGCCACTCACACATCACAGAAATTTCAAGGGGAAAGGAGAATTATTTTTTTAGTTTGATTTTAGTACTTTTTCTCAACCAAGAAGTGTTTCTTTCCTTTAGAATGGCAAGCATAATTCTGCTTGTGTTTTAAGATAATTGATGGTAGTTGTAGAGTGACAAAGACAAAACGTGAGAGGGAAGTGGGAACTGTGAAAGCTAAATAGTTAAATAATTGATTATTTTATATGTTTTGTTGACTTTGAGGTCTGGATCTGCATGTAGTACATCAATTGTTTACCTGTTTGAAAACTTAGAAAAATAAAGCTGTAACTGAAAATGTGTCATGTGTGCATAATATGTCACTTTTTATTTAAGTGCAGTTCTCTCTTAAGTACTTCATTTCAATCTGTAGTTTTTAATTTGGGTTAATTTTTAGTTCTGCAGCAGTATGCTGAAATTTCCTTTTAAAATATCATTTTAAAGATAACATGGAATACATACCCTTTTCTGATGAAGAGTGTGTTGTGCTCATTTTCTACTGTAGAGCTGTCAGCAGCTTTTGAGTTTCTTGCTGATTTTGCAGATTTTTTTTCTGGTAGGATTTAAGCGGCTTTAAAAACAGGAGACTAAAAACCCAAGTTTATTAAGGTTTGACAACAAAGTGTGTAATCCCCGTGCATTGTTCTGTCAGTCCCTTAATCTGAAAAAAAATTCAGAGTTTTTACAAAGTCTTTATTACATTGCTAATTAAAGAAACTAAGATATTTAAGCCCTTTTTTGATTATTTCTTATTGGCTCATAATTGCTTGTATTTATGATAATCATGGTAGATTTCCACTCAGTTTTCCAAGAGAAAGAAGGTTTAAAAAGATCTGAATTTCTAATTTATGGTATCTTTTAAATTGTTTTACTACGTAAGGTAATTGGTCTTTTGTGGTTGGGACTTTTTTACTTCTGCCTTCCTCCAAAATGTTTCTAAACATGTCTATGTGAATATGGCTGGCTATAACGTTAAATCCTACTTTTGTAAAGTATTTTGTATTTTGTACATTTTATTGGTAGAGGTAACACCAAAGAGTAATTGAACTAGGTTGAAGAAAAAATACTGTATTCTTGATTGTTTTATTTCTATGACAGCATTTGCGGCACTATTTTCTATATCTCTAGGTACAGCCCATTTTCTAATTCTATTTTGAAGTTTAAAAACAAAATCAGGAAGAGTATTTCTTTGTTTTAAATAAAGATATGCAATTTCCAGAGTTATTAAAATTAACAAGAGGCAGGAGCTTATATTAAACCTGACTTTTTCATTAATCTTAACAGTAGTTCAGATTAAATATACATCTAAATATGGTTCACAGCATTTAGTACCTTTCTGAGATTACGTGAATGAGAAAAACTATGCAGAATGAGATAAACAGGGTGGATTTCACAGTTTTTCTGTAGATTTTGGGGTTTTTTTTAACTGAGCACTTCTTGCAACTAACATATTTCTTAGTTGCTGGGTTTTGTTAGCTTTGGTAATATTTTCAGTCCATTTACACTGTTTACGATCTTAATTGATTAATGTATCTTAAACTAGGATAAACACAGTCTCAGATTTTTGTTTTCATATTTTACAACTACTGTACAACTACCGGACTCCAAAGTTTACAAGCTTGAAAATTGACTTGGGAAGGCTTCTCAAGTTAGAACACTTCTATAGTACATGATACGTACTTTTTTGAGCAATGCTTGTCAAACTACAGTGATTGAGAACATGCTCTTTTTTCCCCCCGTATGCAACTATCCTAAGATAAGGGAATATATGAAGTAGGAGATTGGTTTTGTTCACTCGTTACTATTGCAAGGTACAAAGTTCCTGCAATAATTTAGAATTTAACTGCAAACACCTCTCAGTGGTTTAATCTCTAGCTTGCCCTTATACCTTCTCACCTTGTATTTCTTCTACGTGACAGCTGTTTGCAACAGCTTTCCTAATGATGAGTTATTACTACTTTTTTTTATTTAATTTGTTATCCATCAAACTAAGCATTTGTATGTCTACATTGTGAGCCTCAATCTGTTCTTTAGTTCATGATGAAGACAAAAAAGATAAGTTAGTGCTAAGGACATTGATGTAGTAGATTGTTACATGATTTGTTAGTATCAATTATGCTTCTGGTCACCATGCTATAAGTGTTTCCTTTGTTACTTCCAAGCATCTGTGACTGGTAATGTTACTATTTATATACTGTGACCAGTATAATTACAGATATTTAATTGAGAGTTTTGCCAGCCAACATCTAGTTTTTGTTATGGTCCTATATGAGAATTGTGAATAAAGCAAAATACTCAGTGCTTAGAATGTTTTGAAATAGTGTGTTCCATTTATTTCATAGATGATGTGGTTTTATGGAAATCAGAAAGGAACCTAGAAGTTGTTGGATGCTCCCTTTAAGGCAAAACATTAAACATTAATTCAGAAAATTGTAAGTGAATGGGCACCAGTGTCAAAATCTTGTGAAAATGTTTTGTATTTTAATAGTTGAGGTACAAGCTGAAAATGCAAAAAGGCCATGTCGATTTTAAGTCATCCAGCTGCAGCTTCTGAGGTCATAAAGATAATCTGCCCTCACATGAGGAGAGGAAATAAAAGTCCTAAATTTATTAAGTTACGTCTTTGAAGGCAAAATTGATCTGCTAACTCGTTTTCCTCTTCAGATAAAGCTTTTCATACTTTTTTTAAAAAATGAAATCTCTGAAATGTGATACATCAAGAGTTTTTTCAGTACAATGTAGAATTTGTGAGTACTAGTTCTTTGTGGTTTTGGAATTACTAGTATTTTGAGTATTGTAATAAATCTTCATATTAGTAGGCGATTTTTGCCAAGTTTTGGTGTGATGGAATATTCTCTGTTTTTTTTCAAAGTACCAAGAGAAAGTACAGTCAAGAATGTTTCTTTGAAAAAGAAGCATATTACAAAATAAACACATTTGCAAAATCTAGAAGTTTCATATTTTTAATAAAGGTAAACTTTGCATTACGTTGTCAATTAAATGATCGATGTGAGCGTATGACAGCATATGAACCTTTTTAAAGGTTCAGCCAAGTTGAAAAATTTCCACCAACTATAAGAATACTTTTTTACCTGTTGAATCTTGCCCATCTGCTTTGCTTTATATTGGTGCTACTTGTTTGTAAATGCTGTCCTACCACTTTGAGGGGAGACATTTTTTTGGAAGTTGAAAACGAAAGAAGGAAAAAGACTGTTTTCAAATATCCTCACGATACCTTGAAACCACTTCATGGAATAATTGCAGATCTGGGGACATAATTCTACTGTATGATAAGAACAATCATGCATGTTATCTCTAAGAAGTATTTTCTTTGTAGTGCTCTATGGAGAATAAAGATTCATTTTATTATGGCTCCTGACTTTAGACTTGCAAACAATAAAAATCTCTTTATTTAAGCTCTGTAGCTTCTGCTCTGATCAGTGCTGTAGCAATATTCGGTTGATATTCTTCCAGCATCTTTTAGGCAACTCCCTGTTTCTTTTATCCCAAAATAATGCTAAGCTATTCGCTTTATTCAAATATTTAGTAAATTTTTATAGTTACTCTAAAAAGATTTTCATTTCTTGGTGAAACCGTCTGGTTACTAATAGAAGAGGGATTTTTTTAAAAAGATTTTGCTTCCGTATCAAGATTTGATGGGTCATTTTTTTCAAACGTGTGCACATCAGTTATGATTTCTTGCTTATGTATTCAAAGTATTTTAGGAGTTATTGTATCCTGCTGTTTGGAAATCTAAATCTTAATATATTATGCTAGTAGCTGCACAGCCCATCGTAGAAAAAAGATAACTCTCATATCTTTCTGCTTGTAGAAATCTGAAATAACTACTATGTTCAAACTGTATGAAATATGGCACCAGATTTGCCTGATACTTGTAAGATACTTCACATAACTTGCAATAACTGTTATTATAATATTAAAGGAACTTAATTTTTATCTGCTTTGTTTTACCAAAGTTTTTGAAAATATTTAAAAATAGCTATTTGTTTCATTACAGATGGCGGAGTTTGACACCAGTTGGACAGCCTATACCAGGAACTAGATTTATTGCATTCAAAGTACCTTTAAAAGGGGTATGTATAAAAAGTAACTACAGATTGTGTCTATTAGATATAGTGCAAAAGTAATGAAGAACAGCATGAATATTCATTGAAACTTCAGGAAAGTTTTATGAAAAAATAATTTATTCAGATTTAGCCCTTCCAGTCATCTACTGGATGGCTTTTAACATAATATTCTATATTTTTAACATAATATTCTATATTTGTTCGCTTTCGTTTAATTTTTCTATTTGGTGTTATTCTTTTTATTTATCCTTTAAAAATCATAAAATCTCTAACCAATCAGCACGATTCATTTGATCACTATTAAGTGGCCTAAATTCATTATCTTATTTAATATCTTTTCATTTACTGTTGAAAATCATATGGAAGGGGTTATGATATGAATAACAATCTAGGCAATGTAAGCCAAAATATAATTTTATGGAAATAAAACACTCATTAAAGGATACCAGCCACTGCAGTACTTTTTAAGTTGTAGATTCAGATTACCAATTTCATAAGTAAAAAGCTTCAGTGATCTGGAGGAATGCAGTATATTTTAAAGAAAAGTCTTCGTAGATTTATTAGTGTGTCAGTACTTCATTTAGAGTCTTACTAACATGGAGCGCCATCTTAATCTATTAAATACACTGCATCAGATCTTTTAATTCTTTGTGACGATACAGAATGTGGAGGCTGTCTTTTTTAGACTTCAGTTCTTTGGTGGATTGAGGTGTAGGGCAAATTAGGGCAAATATGGCAAATTTACCCTTCTGTGTAAAATAATGAAAGTGCTATATAAATTAACCCTTAGAATCCTTGCATCAGATACATGGGAAATAAAAGTTTCTAAGCTCTTTTAGAGTTCAGTGGCTAGACATGACCTTTGCAGTTAAGAGTAAATATTCTGTCTAAGCTGTCTGTAATTGACAGATTTCACTCTAGTACACATATACAAAAATTTGTTTCTTTGGATATATTAGTGCCCATTATGGTTTCAGTCACCATTCAGTTCACTTTTTTTAGCAATGATCGAAGTGGAATGCTTGCAGGGTTTGCTTCCTGCAGCAGCTTTTACAGCTTTAGTATGATGGTTTGGTACCTTTGACACCAAGGATCTCATACTTGACATTGATCATATCCTCCTTGGTACTGATGGATAGTGCAGTAGCCCTGTGTCTTTCTACCAAAGACAGCCAACGGACAGACCTAGCAGTGAATATAAAAGTCAGTAGATTTATAATTAAGTTTCTTCGCTATTGAGGTATTTGAGAGAGGATTTTTTGCATCATCAGCTCCTGTAATTCCACTTGATCCAGCTCCGGTTTTTTGCATAGATGTACTGTTCTAGGCAGGATCTGTTCAGTGCATGTATTTCCAGTTCCCTGTCACCCCAGATTTCAGAGGAAGATACTTCACTGCTAAATTTACTCTTCCCCTGTAGCTTCTGTGATAGTCTGGAAGGAGCTCCAGCAGAGATGATAAAAACGGCATACATTCTCAGAGAACGTTTATAGCAATATATCACAAGTAGGCACTCCGCTTCGAGTCCTACTGATCTCACTGGGGCACAGATCCCTGTTCTGTGAAGCTGTCTTTGAACTTGGCCAGATACAAAGTCTGGTACCCAAGAAAGCAAAATCTGTAACATTTCCGTTCCTTCAATTTGTTCAGTGTCAACTATGGAAGATACAGAACTGGCAAGTCTGCCAGAGACTCTGTGCTTGAAGCTCATGGAGTTTGTGGCAGAATACACATAAAATACGTAACTGGCTAAACTGTGATGTCTTTGTGAAGAAGATGGAGGTCAATAAATCTGTCTGGAAAAGCTGAAGAGCTGATTAGTCATAGACTTGTCAGAAGTCCCATTATTAAATTGCTGGAACAGACCTCTTAAATATGCAGCAGTTTTCTTCTTTACTGCTTATTCGGAAATTGATGATTGGTGATTTCACCCAAAGGGAGAAAGCGTGTTTTCAGTATTTCAAGGCTCAAGAGTAATTGTTTCAGCGGAAGATGTGCTGCTAGTAAAGGCTTTAAGGTCATGGGTTTACTTGGAAGGATTTTCTGTGCCTTCCTTTTAGATCATCATTGTAATGCTAACAGTAATATCACAGTATAGTAAGGACTGGGCAGGCTTTTTCCCATGCCATAGAAGGATTTTAGAGTTTATACAGATTTCTCACATTCTCAGAGCCCAGTTAAACACCTAAACTACTGAATACTCAGCAGGAATTCCAAATAGTCTATCATAACATGTTTAACTGTTTATTCAATCAAGCAATATGTTTAGAGACATATTTTTGAAAATTGTATTCCACCTCAGCTTGTGTGACTTCACGTGGTAAAAGAAAAATATCTTTAAGGTTCTACCATAGACCTTTTGCAGATTCACTGTTGTCACCTCAAAGTTAGTAAGTTCCATTTCAGATTTTACTAAAAGTCACTGCTGAATAGCGGTGAAATAACTGACTTGTTGATTTTATTTGAACTTCAACAGCCTCCACTGTTTTTTCAGCAGTGCTCCAGTATCTGAAATACACAGGACTGAATACTTCTATATGCTTTCTATCCTACTTTTTTTAGCTTAATCTTCATGATCACATACCAGCTTTGTTAGGACTGTCCTGCTCTTTATTCTTTAATTTGGTTTACTGTTCCTGTTTCCAGTGACAGGATAAGTGCTTGTTAGCGTTTTAGATTATAATCCATACAGTCAAAAGAAGGAATGGTTAGTTACCCTATAGCATGTGTGGTTCTGAGAGGTATGTGGTCTGTGACTGCCTTCCTTTCCATCAGTTCTGAGTCCTGTCTGCTTGAATATCTTGTCAACAAAGGAACTGAGAGGCGGTTGAGGTTGCTGCATCTTTTGCCACTGTATTTATCGGTTATGGCTGAGCCTGTGTCAAAAGGCTCTCACAATGGACGAGCGTGCTATTCAGAGAAAATCCAGTCTTGCGTATATGAGCCATTTTCATACCTAGAGTGAAGAACACATTTCAAAAAACACAGCTACAATAGGGTGAGTAAACATTTTTCCCCACTGGTTGTGTCCAATTAAATTAATAGTTCATTACCCACCAACATGCAGCTTTCTTAGTCACTATATTTTAGTCTTATTTAATATTTCCCAGTGCTAAATGAAATGCAAGTACACTCTGCCAAGAGATGAAGCAGGAATAAAAATGTCTGCACAACGTTTGTGGGGAGAAAGCTAAAACCTTTAGAAGAAATGAACTCTTGTGTCACAACTTCTAATGTTTTACATGAAATACACTGTTAATTTTGTGTTATTGTGCAGGACAAAGTATGTTTGGGAGAAAGGGGATTGTGGTGTTTTACTTTTTGCTGATGTTTAGTTACGGCACATGCTGCATTTTGCAGGATTTTTGTGTCTATCAAATTAGTGCTTATTTTAATCATGTTTATTAATGTTGTACAAGTGGAAATTCTCACTCATTTTCTTGCATTTTCATCTGAGTAGAAATATACAACAAATTCTTGCTTTTTATTTGGTTCCTATTCATTTTTTTCTGTACAATACACGGACGTGGCTCTGATGCTGTAAACATACCCTTCTGAATACTAATGCTTCCTAGTTCTAATTAAAACAGCTGAATATTACAAATGTCGTGTTATTAGAACTTAAAAAGAAAATCTTTCTTTTCCATTTTCATTGTAGGCAATTAACCAGAGGCTTACCCCAACACAGAAATTTACACCAAAAGACTTAATTGCTGCAATGAAAGCCCTCAATGTGGAGCTTGGATTAATTATTGATTTAACGTATACCACACGATACTATGAAGTTAAGGTAATATAAGCATAATAACAAAATAGATTAGTTACTGCAACCTTTGTTTTAAAGTATTTATGCATTTGCTTACCTTGAATTGGAATAGAGAAGTGAGCCATCTAGACTTGCGTTATGTCTCCAATAGAAACTAAATGCTTTATCACAGAGGAGATAACTCCTCCCAGCTAGTTGCATTTGTGGCTCATTTGTATTATGGTAACTCGGGGTAATGGATAAAGACTTCAGTCTCCGCAGAAAAGATGCAGGAGGCTTACAGGCTGTGCCCTGAAGACATTCTCATTTATTCCGAGGGTCTTTTTTTTTTTTTTTTTTTTTTACAGTTCTTTAGTGGAATCCATTAAGAAAGCATTTTTGAACTATGTTATTAATTTCAAATTTTTTACCAGTATGGTCCAAACAATTGGGATTAATCAGCCTCCTCTTGAAAAGGAGAATAAATAGCAGTGTTATAACTGAATGTTAATCTTTGAACGTACATGGGCTGTAAGCATTAAGGGGGTGAATATGTGAGTATATATATGACTGTGGGTGGGACGGACAAATATTGCTTAGAATTATAAAATGGGTTCAAATGGAATTACAAGAATCTGGTTTCTTTAGTTAATGTGCTGCCTTATTAGCAGGGCTAAATAAGTCTTCTGTAAAAACTGTTCTTTGAGATCAGTGGAAATGTAAATGTTAGTTTCTGAGACTGTATCTTTATAGAATTGTGTCAAGATTGTTTTCAGTTTCTACTCGGGATCTGAATGATTGTTTTACATTGTCATCATGTTAGATACTGCTTAAGGGTTTTCATTGGTGCAAGACTTCAATAATTTTAATTTTTACCTTTTTTTTCTTCTTCCTAGGATTTACCTAAAAGTGTGCAGTATAAGAAACTTTATACAGTTGGACTTGAAGTTCCTGATAATGCTACTATTCTACAGTTCAAAAAATGGGTCAGAAAATTCCTGTGGGAAAATGCGGGAAATGGTAAATATCAGCATCTTACGCTGTAAAAAAACAAAAGTTTTATTTCGGTGCTAGCTGTATCATTTATTAATTTCAATAGATATTTAAGGCACCACGGATCTCAGACTTTCCATAGCCCTTTCCACTTTGCTGTTATAATAAGATACATTATGTGAAACACAACATATCTTTTTTTACATTCAAAGCATGTCTTTTTCAAAAGTGACTAGTAACTTAAATGCCCTTCCTAATACTTATATTCTCAGTATGTATCAGAGCAACCACAACAAGGCTTTCATCTGTCTGATCCAAGTTGTCTACCATCAGCTTAGCGTTGTAGCTGCCAGCCTTTTATGGATGTTCTAAATAGCATAGGGTTTCTCTGATGGCACTAGACGCTGATATGTGTGAGCAACTTCAGTGTGTTTAGTCTGACATAGCAGTTTTTTGATTTATGAGTCCATTATTGCCCTCATATCCTAGCAATTCTTAAACATCATATCACAGACACAGTGTCAGTGTTTCCACAGGGTGGATCTGCTGTTGTTTTAGTGCTTATGCAACAGTACAGTTCTTGCTGAGATGGTATAAGGTACTTTTTGCAGAAATAAATTTGCATGTATTTTGCCACAGCCTGTGTGCAGCTTTTACCTTCTCACTTTTTTGCTAGTGATTCTTTGTAGGTGGATTTTAACTGTTTGTCTGTCCAATATTGGAGGACCATTCTTTCAAGCTTTTTCATGCTATTTGCTGTGGTTACTTTAGCATTTTCTGTGAGAAAGTAGACATACTAACTGCCCAAGTGCATACAGTTTTTGCTGCAGACCATAATGGTGGTTTTGCTGTGGATTGTCAACTCTGTTTTGTGAAAGAGCTCTGACCTAAATCTCAGGTATGAGAGCCTGAATTAGAGTGCTGGGAAAAGGTGTAAGAAGCAGCCTTTGTCCTTGCTCAGGAAATTATTGTGTAAGTTCTTCCTTTCCTCTTCTTTGGGTTAGGGAAAATACTTGGAGATTATTAGTTTTCTTCTGGTTTTGATCTAGTGATTTTTTGTGTGTGACAAAGAATAGTCTGTATTTGAATCTAATTATTTCCGATTCTCAGAATTGAGAGAATGAATTCTTAATTTGTTAGTGGACGAAGACCTGCAGTTCCAGCTAGTAAGACCATTTTGGCAGGGCTTACATAATTCAGAGTTGGGAGAACTTTCATTTTTCTGTTAACTTACTCATTGTAACTGTACCTCTGTTTTAGATTACCCCTAAAATTTCTCAGGATTCTTCTTACAAATAATTTTTGAGAAGTTAGGGTTTTTTAGTGTCTGAATTGTTAGGACACCAACTTAAACTTATATGGCAATATGACTGCTCTGTGGCAAACAGTTATATTTTATCTCATTCAAAAATTTATCAAAGTCCCATTTCAAAGCCCGTCTGTCAGTACTTCGTCTCTGCCACAACTTTGTTTAGTTCAGTTAAATTAATTATTCTAGTAATGTATTTCATACTCCAGGACACTAGGGGTATTATGGTTATGTTCTCCTTTTTGTAAGTTTTACGAGAATCTGTAACTTAAGTTCCTCAATTTTACATCTGCTTGTTTAGATTTGCTTTCAAAACCATATTTTATTCTTTTTCTCCTGTTACTGCAGTTCTGGCTGGGGCCAGCCACTTTACCTGTCATCGCTCCTCTTTCTTTTTTCCTGCATTCTGCAGCATTAATCTCAGTCTTCACAGGTTTGGAAGTAGTGAGCTAACTGCTGCTAGAGATCCATCATGAAGAGGACAAAGTCTGGATGTGTCTGTTCTTTTACAGGCGTAACAGTATAATTTTGTAAATAGCAATTATTTATCATTACCTTGCTAGAAAAGTACAGCTTTTTTTTTTTGTCTTGCACTAATCTTTTAGTAATTTCCCTTTCTGAACTATTAAAGACTATGTTTTCCTTTTTGATAGAGAAACTCATTGGCGTTCACTGTACTAATGGAATTAATAGAACTGGCTACCTTATATGTAGGTAAGGGTTGTATAAAATCAGAAATCGTTGTTCACAAAAGATAGTGTCCTTATCTTAACCTGTAATCCATTTGGGACAGTAATCCAATCATATTTTTCTTCAGATATCTTATAGATGTTGAAGGCTGGGATCCAGAGGCAGCAATTCAAGGTATTTATACAGTTTGAACTAAGGCATATGTTGGACTGTAACTCACAATTACTACAATTGTATTCACAAATACTACAATTCTATTTTAGTATCCTTAGAGTTATTTAATATGCTGGCTTCCATAGAAGATTTTCTCTGACTGTTGATTCTATTCCAGGCAAGGATTGAGCATTAGGAAATTGACAGCATAGCAGGAGTATGTTTCAGCTGCTTAAAATTCTTTTTTTTTTTTTTTCTCCTTTTCCTTGTAAGGGTTTTCAGTCATAGGTTGCTACCGCTACTGGTTTCAGTTGTTTAAAAAAAAATGCTGCAATGTTGCCAGCTTGCTGAAGTATTTAGTTTCAAGTTATAATTGTTTCAAAGTCAGCATCTCCTGGTGAACAGAAACTTGCCTTTCACAGTTTTGTGGCTCAGTTTGAGCCCATTTCATTAGACTTGTATCATTTTTGTTTCAGCTTTTGGTGATGCTAGAGGTCATCGCATGGATGGTCTTGTGTATCTCACAGATCTCAGAACACAACCAATGAGAAGGTAAACAAAAACTTTTAGTTGTATGGTTAAGATTTTCCAGTATGTCTACTGGTATTTTGAAAAGTTCACTTCCAGTCATAAGCCAAAATTAACCTTCCTCTTAAACCTTTAATACGCAACTACACATGTATTCTGAGACTTCTGATATGAATAACATGAAGTGCAATGTACTTCCTTTGTTCATCTTTTGAATTTATATGGTTCAAAAGATTTTTTGTAATCTGACCTACTACTGAACACTGGTGTGGTTTTATCATACTATGACAAGTGTATTGAGTCTGTATTCTCTTATTATAAGCTGAAAGGAGCCATGGCAAAGATTTCTTTATAAGCTCTATGATCTGCCTGCTGTTGTTGGCGTGGTAGAACCAGATACTTTTAAAAAAAAAGTACAACACTTTTAGCAATAAAAAAGTATGGGAAAGTGGAAGATTGTTTTTAACTCCTATGTTCATGGTAGTTGTATCCCTGGTGAGTTAGAATTTTAAGCTTATGGTATTCACCTAAGAATAGCTAACATTTAGATATTCTGCGGTTATTTGTGCCGATGATATCTTGTAGCAGTAAATTGATTTTAAAATAATACCTGACTGATTTGCATCTTTTTAGTTTAACTGAATGTCCTTTGGTTTACTGCTACCATTGTTTTATAGTCCGTGCATGACTAAGTTATTCCTGTGTCAGATTTTTGAATAGGTATGGTGCTTATCTCACATCCTTTAGGATGTTGTTCCAAGATTCTGAAGTTTAGGTACTCTCTTTGCTTTCCCTGCAGCCCTTCCCCAAATAAATTTGCAAGATTAAAATTTGCCAAGTTATGTATGTCTGTAAATTTAACTTAACATACAAAAATTTCTGTCATTCTAAACTGAAGAATTTTATGTGGGTTTTTTTCCTCTCTCAATGGTATGTTTTAAAAAAGGAAACCTATGTGAGGTGTTTTTATTCTTCTTAGTAACCTTGGAATGGATGTATGGGATTCAGATGAAGAAATTATTCCACCACCACATGCAATGGAAGGACCTGCAGAGCGGTTCCCAAATGAAGATTTTCAGGGGTAATAGTCCAAAACATGGAATTAAAAGACAAAAAAACCAACACTGTGGGAAAGAAAATTGTTTCTTATTGAAAATACTATAGATACTCTAATTTAAAAGAAATTTTATTAATATAGCCTACTCATGCAAAATATATTTACAGAATTTGCTGAAACAGTGAAAACATAAAGGAAAGGAAGGGAATGTGTGTTATTTGAAGTCTGTAAGTAATTAGTTCACTGGGAAAAATTTAGAGTTTTACTCTGCCAGTCCTCCTTTATTATTCAACAATTATTTTTAATTAATTTGGAATCACTGGTTTTGCCTGTTTAACAAGTGCTATAGAATTACAATTGAATATTTGTCACAACTTCTACTATGACATTGCAAGTTTTATAATCTTTCTTACAGTTTGTGTTCTTAGTAGCTTTGATACCTGTATATTTGCAATATCTTTCATATCAATTCTTAGTTAAAAAGACTTTTTTTCTGTAATGACTTTATAACACTTAGAAGTATTACGTTCTGTTTAAGACAAAAACTTCTTTACAGGTCTGGGAAAAGATTAAGAATTTATGATGACCACTCTCACAATGATTTGCAAGGACAGATGCAGTTGAGAGATTTTGATTTCATTAATAAGGGACCTGGACAAAGACGAAGACCATTTCATGACCATCAGACTCAGGATGATTTAAGAGCACCAATGCAGATGAGAAATTGGGACTACAATAGGGGACCAGGACAGAGGCGAAGACCCTTTCCTGATCATCAGTTTTATGATGATTATCAAGAAGACACGCAGCTGAAGGACCTAGACTTCAGTAACAAGGGACCTGGACAAAGGTTGAGACCTTTTCACGGACACCAGTTTCATGATGATTTACAGGCAGAGAGACAATCAAGGGGCATTGAATTTAACAGAGGCCGTGGACAAAGGCAGAGATCTTTTCCTGATCATCCATCTCGCAATGATTTGCAGGAAGACAGGCAGCCAAAGGATTTTGATTTTGGTAGCAGGGGCCGTGGCCAGAGACGAAGACCATTCCATGACCACCACTCTCGTGATGAATTTCAGACTCAGATGCAGTCAAAAGAGCTAGATTGTGTTAACAAAGGTCCTGGCCAAAGACTAAGATCTTTCCATGACTATCAGTCACATGATGACTTACAGCCACAGATGCAATTGGAAGATTTTGAATTTGGTAATAGGGGTCGTGGACAGAGGTTGAGACCTTTCAATGATCACCAGCCTCGTAATGACTTACAAACAGAGATGCAACTAAAAGATTATGATAATAAAGGTCCTGGACAAAGGCGCAGACCTTTTCATGAGCATCAGCCTTATGATGACTTACAGGAGCAGGCTCAGTTAAAAGACTTTGATTATGTTAATAAAGGGCATGGACAAAGGCCAAGACCTTTTCATGATCATCCAGGTCACGATGACTTGCCACGTGAATGGTGTTCAGACAGGTAAAGCATCCTTGAGCTGTAAGACCAGAATTAGAGAATAAAAGTGTAAACCTCAGCACTTTTAAATTACATTTCAAATTAATTAGTTTTTAAAAATAAGTTAATTTGAAAACAACTAATTATCCTTTTAAAATCATATATAAATGAATGGTTAATTAACTCTTTTTATTTTGACTTATGGAAGAGTTTGATGTAAGCTGGAGTGTTGCAGCTTTGAAAGCCAATGTTTCCTAAATTAAAAGGTCGCGCTTATTTAAAGCTTACGTGTTTCCTTGACCTTTTTAGAGTCACCTTGAAACAAAACTGTTTGTCCCACTTTGTTTTGTATAGATACTTAATTTAAAAAGCAATCCTCAAGACAGAAGAGGATATGAACTTTTATTTATGCCCTCAGCCAAAGAGAGATAAACAGTAATGCTACAAGGAAGTTTGACTTGCATTTGTTTATTCCATGAGTTAATAATTTGTTAGAAATTCCTTTGCTTCTGAACTTGTATGATATTCTCCCACATACATATATCACTTATTATTAAACCTGTTGGATTCTGACATAATATTTCAAAATATTTTTAATATTTCAGAACATATTTCAGATATTTGTTGCACTAGTAAAGTTTGATTTAATTTCTTCTGTTGTGCAGCTGAAACAGAGGATATCATTACAATGAAGCATACCATTTTGAAGTGTCAAATCGATACAATTAAGATAGTTTTAATTAAAATACTAAGTAAATTTAAACTAAAAGTAAGATGATTTTTATTTCATTTGATAAACACATATTCTTCAAAACCTTACAACCCTTGGTACTCTTCTTACCATTGGATTCTTGTGGTTATTTGCAGAAGTCAATCTTTTTCTTCCCATGAAAATGCACCAGAACCTCATTTCTCCTCATCTCCTTCACTTCACAGAGATTACGGGTCTGATAATGATGACTTCAACAGAAGTTATAGGTAAATATCAGATTTCATAAGTTGTTTTCTGACTTACCTTTATACTGTTAGTCCCACAGTTTTCCAGCTAAAAATACAAATTAACCACTCTAAAAAATTATGTTAATATTTTTGCTTCAATGCAGTTTAAACCATTGAATCTGAGCACCGAGCAAATTATGTGACTAATTTGTGGTCCGTTTATATTGAGTTTGAGCGTGATTATGAAATGGTTTGAGAATCCCTGGCATAAGTCATTGATATGACAAGCACAGTTCAAGCTAATGTACTACAAAAAATGAAAAAGCTATTATCAGTAAGCGAAAAAGTGAAATAACAGGTGCTATATTTAACTCTTAACTGCTGTCTACAACAAGCTAAAGAGTTTTACCATGAGGGATGATCAGACACTGAAACAGGTTGTCCAGAGCAGCTGTGAAATCCCCATCCTTTGAGATACTCAGAACTCAGCTGGACATGGCTCCTGCACAAACTCATGTAATTAGACCTACTTTGAGTGGGTGACCCTAAGTACTTCTAGAGATCCTTTCCAGTCTAAATTAATCTATGGTTCAGTGAGGGAGAAGATTTTAAAATTACAAAGATTGTTCTGAATTGGCTTTATACACCACTTATTTTACAAAGTAAGGAAGGTACTGGAGAGTAAAGAGAAACCAAAACAAAAAGTATATATAACGTATATGCATTTTTAGATCCTTCTGTATGTATTTTGTAGGAGAGTGAATCTTCTATTGCAGAATAATTAAGAATTAAAATATTTGGAGCTATAAATCCAAACTATATTATTGCCTGTTAGACTATGTGCCAGAGAGCTACTATTACATATTATTCACAAAAATGAAAACATGGGCTTAGGAACAAAAATGGCCCCTAGGTAAAGAAACCCTCAGTAAACAGGGAATTTTAATTAGAAACAGCACTTGAAACAAAACATCTCATAGTAGAGTTACTTAATATAAAGAGCTGTAATTTTAATCACTAGAATTGGAAAATTCATATAAACAGGTTTGCAACATCTGGTAGAGAGGATTTTAATTTTAGGGGGTAAAAACATGATTGATGGTCTGAATTGTTCTTCCAAGGTTACACAAGTTTAATTTCTAATGGTGGCCAACAATAACAAATCAACTGTTTTATTTCTACAGATTTCACTGTTCATATTTGTTCTTCTTACAGTAATCGACCAAATTGCCCTGAAGACAACAGAAGAATGCATCCCTCAGATGAATTTAATAGAGGAAGAAACAGATTTGCACCATATTCTTCACGAACAATGCATCCATCTTCATCTGTACACCAAGAAGATAGCTCAGTAGACTATGAAAGAAAACCGTTTCAAGGTGAAACTGTCAGAGAGATGGAACAAAGCAAAAGATTACCAGTTGTAACAGTTGATTACAATTATGGTCTGCCACTAGATTATGGAGCTGAAGAGGAAGAGAGAACGCATTATGATTTAGCTCCAAGAGACCACTACCACTGGAACTGAATAAAACAGGCAATGTTTGCTCAGCTTAGACTTACTTTTACCCATTTTACTTTGTATGTGGACCAGTTTTGGGTTTTTTTAACAAATTAGGAAAATGCAAATTTCAGTAGTAGAGAACTGGTCTCTATTGTAAGATTAGCTCCTACTGATGTTTTGTTCTTTAAATTTATTTGGGTGTATTTGTTAAGTGTAGTTGGAGACAAGGTCTCCGTACACATGGAATAAAAGTAGTCCTTCCTTTAAGTGAAATTGGAACCCTGTACCTTAAAACAAACAACTTTCGGAGTGATTGTAGTTGTGTCTTTTGTTTTACATTTCTTTAAAATGTATGTAATTTTCAGATGCAAAAGTCATAATAAAATACTGCACTATCAGGTAAACTAGCATTGAGATTATAGAAAAAATACTAAGAAATGAATGAAGCGAAGTTATGTCCAATTGATCCTTTAATTTGAAAATAGCAGTTTGAATTATCGCTAACAATCTTCAGTATTGCAGTTTAATTCCAGATTTTCTGTACCATCAACTGAACTGACCTAGTTGCACTCTTTTTTCATAGCAGAATTTTTCCCAGATTGCTAAGAATGCAGAAGCAAATGGAGTTTGAATACTCTAAATGTCAGACTTGCTTTTCGATAATCTGAATATCCCATCTTGATTGTATATTTTTTCCTGATCCCATAGGTTATATATGGTTGAGAATAGCCCAGTGCAGGTAAATGTCACAATTTTCTCACGTATCATCAGCTTACCTGTCTCAACTGGCCAAGATCACTGGTGCCTATATAGTTACACGCCCTGTTTGTCAGTCCAGTTTTGTTTTTTACTACTTTCTTTTTACAGCACAGCAGAGTAATGTAATCAGAATAGAAGAATAACCTCTTCAGGTAAGTTTATTTTAAGAGTCATATATTGCACAGTCTCCCTTGAACTGCCACTTCAGTGGGTCTCAGGAAGGTAGTGCAACAAACAGTAACTAAATTCATGCAGGCAGCTGCACAGTAGCACCAACAGCTCCTACTGTGGATAAAGAAATCTTAGTTCATAGGATGGAAAACAGCATTAATGTAATACTTGGGTAAATTAAAAAATGTGTATTTTTCATTATTATGACATTTTCATAAATTAATAATTTTAAAAGGCATCACAGTGAATAAGGATAAAGATAGACCATGATATTAAAATAAACAATTAAAATGAATGCTAGATACTTCAGTCATGCAGCTAAGAAACTGCCTCAAGAGCAGCCAGCTGTAAAGCATAAAGCAAGAGGGTGCAGGTGTACACTAGAAAACTTTAAAAAAAAAAAAAAGTGTTCATAGCCAGAACCCACAGAGCTTTTTTGCCTTTCAACTAGCAGCATAAAACCCAGATTTCTGAATTCATGGTTCTATAGCTACTAAATAAGGACTAGATTTGAAAAGTGTGGAACATCTGGCAGCTCCTGTTGTTTTTTTAACACATGCAAAAAAGTTCCCAAAATTAAAGGATTCTGTGGATATAAATTTAAACTGCAAAAGCTTCATTGACATTGCAACTGGTAGAACAACTTTGGCTTTGTTCACTGTACAAAGTAAATAGTTTCCTCATTTTCACAGCAGCTAGTCAATTGTATTTCCCATTAAATCTTGGATTGTGAGCCTCATTCATGTGGTCTCAGGAATGAAGCTCTCTATAAACTGGTTGTGGAACTGAGCACCAAATGTTAAGAAAAGGCATTTGTTCCACTTGCCCTTTTTTTTTTTTTTTTTTTTTTTTTTTTTTTTTTTTTTAAATGAGGGGTAAACTGAGAATCTTTATCTAGGCTGCTTTATTTGGAGGCAAGGGAGATCTGCAACATGGGCTACTATATTGCCAGATTCCTTAAAAAAAAAAAACAAAACAAAACAACAGAAAAACCCTTCCCGGTATTCTCCAGCAGGGAGCTGAGAATTAGGCACTGGTATTACAAGCATTTAGGGTTTTTTTTACACTATGTATGCAGTATTCATAAAGTGAATAAAGAGCAAACATTTGCCCTTCATATTTTTGTTTTGGGGTTTGAATTACGTTTTTTAGGATTGAAGCGACACTACAGTCAGTCCTTTGTTACTTCAGACCGGGGGTTCTGGGACTCCCTGGAGTGCTGAAAAGCTGGTGCACTGGGAAGTTCAGTGCAAAGAGAAATGTGGCATTAGGAGTTAGGATCAGCGCTCCCTGTTACCAGTCCTCGGTCAGTTCCTGCAGGACCCTCTGAGCGTTTAGATACAAACAGTCAGAGATGGTAGAATTCTTGTTATCTGACAAAATAAACATCACTTTTGTAAACATGCTGGATTTCTTTTCTCAAGCAAAATTAATAGACACAATGTTTCCACAAATGGCTTTGAGATGCCTATATGAAAATAGCCAAAGTTGGGTTTGCATACATTTATTTTTTTTTAGCATTTAAGCTAAGGCTTTCGACGCTATTGTTCCTAATGGAATTAGGCAGAGCTAAGCCCACATAATACATTGCAAACTGTTACTGACATTTATCTCAAATTCCACAGCTGAGTCATCACTGCATATTCACATCTGTAGTATTCAATTACTAATTGATCCACATGGTGGAGAATGAAATCAAATGAAATAAAATGCTTCTTGTTTTTTAACTGAATATTGTATTACAGTGACACTGATAAAAAAATCACACAAAAATAACCCCAAGACTTTTTCTCTTATTTATTTCACAGTTCTACAAAAATGTCATAAAATCTTGCTGGCCTCTTTTGTGTATGTTCTCGGCAAACCTAGAAAGAGCTGTTGTTCTATCACAGAGCAATAAAAAGCAAGACTTGGATGAACAGCGTTGGTTTCTCAGGGCCCTGAGTGTGAAATCTTGAAGAAGAGCACAAGGATACAGAAAATCCAGAGGTAGCACAAAACTGTTTGAAGGCATTTTAAGAGGTTTAATACATGTAACTATTGAACTCTGAATTCACAGAAAGCTTCTTTCTCTGTTGCTGCCTGAAGTCATGATTTAATTGCAGGCCTAATTTTTATTGGGTGGTGAAGCCATGGGGCCAGCTCGCCCTGAGCTACGATCATACTGAGTTAGGAAAGGTTCAGGTGGTTCCTGGAAAGTGCTGGGAGAAAGTTCAGATGAGTTCTACGCAGAAGGCCGATTCCCAAGAAGGGCTTGGGAAAAAGAGAGGTTTCCAGCAGAAAACTAGAACGACTAAATTTATATGTAGGGGATACGACTAAATTTATACGTAGAAATCTGTATTACATGTACAGGAAATTTAGTTTTGTGTGTGAAGAATAAACAGTTATATAAAAAAAGGACTAGAAAGATTTGCATGTGACTCTCTCAGCTGGGGCAAAAGGTAAATGACCTACAAGGAACCACAAGTACAATTAGGATCCATTCACATTTTATTTGGATCTAAAGTAACTGTTAGCAAGCTGCAGGCTTTTTTTTTCATGTGCAAAAGTGATCAGTGATGTGTTAAAATTCAAATTTGGGGTGCACTACTACAACCAGTGGGCCAGGACCAGTGGTTAAATGACCTTAGCACTGGCTTCTGAAGATTAGTTTGTTCTTAAGATGTCTCACAGGAGACATCCGGAAATGCAGACACCCAAAGATCATCTGGTTTAGAATCTGCTCAGTACTGGGGAAAGGAGGAATGTATTCCCCATCTGGTTTCAGCAAGGGGATATGAATCCCTGGCTGCTGTGAACAGCGGTTTATTTAAAACATGTGCGCAAACAAAAAGCAATAGCTTCCATGCTGTTATCAACCACCAGCGTTTGCTTCCTCTCCAGGCTGACTCTTATTTGCTCCAGTTGTCAGCAGACTGTGCTTTACTGGTTCCAGTGGACAGCAATTACCAAATATACAGATCCCTTTCTTCTTCTTGCGGTGAGTCAGAAAAAAACATGACAAAAAGGAAGGAGGTGAGGAGGCAACCTGGTTCTCCTTCCTCCTCAGGTGAAAAGACAATGGGGGGTGGGGGGGTGAAGGGCAGGAAAAAAAAAATATTTGAAAAGAGAAAAATGAAGAGAGGAGGGAAAATGCAAATGAAAATGTCAGGGGGATAGAGTTATTAGTGTGAGAGAAGAAATGTGCAAGAGACGTATGTGTAAGAAGCTGGTGAAAGATTACTGAGTATAAAAAGAGGGCACATGCTGGAGGAGGAGTTCCTGGCAACTTCTTATCTGGGTCTTCTAAGCTGTGCGTGTGGCTCTGTGCGAGCACCATGCTCATGTAAATAACAGTTATCAAAAAAATACAGGAGCCCTCAGACATCTAATCCTAATAAAGTCATGTGGGAGCTTAAAACTAATTAAGGCTTTCCTTTAAGCTTTAAATCTAGTCTATGTGTAGTATAATATCCTGAAGATATTCCCTCCAGAATCCAGGGAGAATTTCAGACAATCAAGTAAGAAACTACTCTACAAATCTGTTTCACACATTGAAAACAAGCTAGGTTTTTACTGGGTATCAGGAATCCTATCATTTGAAGAATCTGAGAATCAAAGCCAATTTGTTTATTACAAGTACATACCTGTCTTATTTCAGACTTTCAGGACAGTATCAAAACACACTAGAATGTTGCTATTACTGTACCCATCACACAAAACGTACAGTTATGAATTAAAGTGTAACAAACAAATCTGAAGTAACTGCCTCTATAAGTACAACAAGCAAGTCAATGTGGAGTTGTCCTGAAAGCAGGAGGCATTTTCTTCCTTCACAAGGAATGTTCAAGACTGCATGTTCCACAACGGAAGATGAAAGAGCCGCCAAGATAGATAAACTTAAAAGTTGACAGAGACGAGGATTATCCTTATGCAGTTCTTCAAAGGACCTCTTCTAACATAAACAGAGAGAACTTTTTATGTTGCAAGTTATAATACCAAACAAAAGTCTATCCAGCAAAATTGAGAAGATAAGGGAGTGCAAGGTATTGTTGATATCTGTTAATCACATCTCAATCCATCTTTTGGATGCATGTAGTAAATAGAAGAAAACAGTATTAACTGGCATTGCAAAGCGAATCCTACAGCTGATTCATCCTTGCCTGCGCATCCCAGATGAAAAATGGGGCCACCGTATCCTGGTATCTACATCATGTTGGAGCTATTTAATAGCAATTCTGGTACATAGTGAATGGTAAATTCTGCTTTTCAAAAATTACAAACCAGAAATCTTTAATACTCCCAAAATATATTTAGTGTTTACAAATTAAAAGAAAAACTTTAACTGTTTTCTCTCATTTAATATACTAGTTATAATAAAATATAGA
The DNA here is from genome assembly GCF_963924245.1 of Chroicocephalus ridibundus. Taxonomy (NCBI): domain Eukaryota; kingdom Metazoa; phylum Chordata; class Aves; order Charadriiformes; family Laridae; genus Chroicocephalus; species Chroicocephalus ridibundus. Next base: position 17,835,281 of record NC_086289.1, read on the forward strand.
GAGAGGGCAAAGGATATGTTCACCTGACTTGTTTTTAAATCTAATTTAAACTCATTAACTGTAGCAGAACTTGTGACGATGGCCACAGATTAGCCTTCTTTTCTATCTTTGAAAAGCAACAGCTTTTGGAAAGAGCTGGACTAGATGTGAAACCTCTGGCCCTGTTTATTCAGCATTATAGTGCATTTCTGAATCCTTATGTCCCTGATGACAGAGGTGCTTTTCTATTTATGCTCTTTCTATTCAGTTTGTGCAGTGGAATTATATGCTTTTTTTTTTTAAATGCACAGGCTAATGTCCCTCTTGCCTTAGCTCATGAAAAAAGAACAATCTGACTACTGAAATTAAATAAAGAAAAAAAAAAACAACCTTGCAGCCACAAAGGCTTAAATAACAGAAGAACTTAATAAAAGGTTTCTACTTGTTTCTCTCATATTATTTTCATGTTGTGTTTTTTGCCAGGCCTATGTAGAAAGACCTGCAGATCTATAGGAAGAGTCTGACCTCATTATTTCCATTTCTCTTTGTCTCTGTGGCTCATTTTTGCCTATTACCTTGATCCAAAAAAAAGCCCACTGAGATACTTGACAGGAGCTTTTCTCCCCTATCTAGTCTTCTTTCTGGATATGAAGTATTAAATTCATTTTAATATATGTATGTGCATCTATGTATAAATGTATGTATATGTGCATTATAAACACATATATAAATTTCTGTCTATAAACAGAGATCTCTGCTCTCCTAAATGTCAGTGAAAGATCAGGTATGAAGATACAATTGTCCGTGTGAGTTACTATTGTTAATCTCCTAATACTTCAGAGTTCATAAACTAGATTTTGAATGTACGTATACTTTAGTTACATTCTTAACATAGGAGTGGTTTAGATACTAATAACACCTTCCAGAGAGGGTGAAAAGAGGGAGGATTTAAATGTAAACATAAAACTTTGTTTGGAAAAAAGAACAACTGTATCAAGTTGATAGATTATACCGTTTCCTACGAAACATGCCACAGGAACAACAGACTACCCAAATGATAAAATATTCATTTAAACCAGGAGCATGATAACAGCTAGACAAAACTAAGGAACTTCCAGTGTTTATACGTGAAGTGTGTCCCAAGAATATCAGTAATTTAAGTCTTCATCTGTTATAAAATCGTACAGAAAGTGGAGCTGAGTTAGAAAATTAGAAATTTGAGATCATGGAACTGAATGCTGGAGAAATTACAGACCACAGTTAACAAAAACGAGGTTGTTGTACAACCTTGTGCAACAAGGTTGATCAGTTGTACAGAGTATCTGTTTATAATGGAGATAATGGGGATGGGCAAGAAGCACCGCTTCTGAACAAGTCTGTGCAATCTCATGAGATAAAATCCCTGGGAACAGAAGATCACAAAAGAGAACCCCAAATTTTCTCTCTGTTTGTTATATCAGGAACCTCTCATTCAGGAAAATTGTCCTGAATGTACAATGTTAAATATGATCAGAGGTAATGAAATGTAATGAGATAATTATACAGCACTGGTGACATTTTGAACCTTTTAGGTGTTGGTGATTTTCACTAACTGATTGTTTTCACAATCCTGTTTGATGTTGAGAAATTGGACCCCATCAAAACTTTTTCTCAAATGTTGCTGTGTTGTGGGTGGCAGTGACTTCACCCTGATTTTTCCCAGAATACAGCATTTCGTTGGTATCTCTGAGGGGCTTTCTGGACCACGGGAGTTATCAGTTAGCATCCAGCCTCCAGCCACCATCACTTATGGTGAAGAATTTAAAAGGAAGACCATGTACAAGTTGCCACTTTTTAAGGAGGCTTTCAAGAAGGTTATGCAGCTAGGCAAAAATTTTCTTAGAGTCGAAATGAGACAATTAAAAGCATAAGAGTTGGCATGGAAACTAATGAAGCTTGGACGATAAAAAATAAATACACCTTTAAATAAAAAACAAGCAGAATAGCAATAAAAAGTATTAATTAGCAAGAAACAAAAGATTATTAAAGAAAAAAAAATCCTTCAGCAATCAGAAATCTGATTTTGGTGACACCAGTAAAAATGGGCTTAACCTACAAAGATATAATGTAAAATAAAAACTAGGAAGATTAAATAATACTTGAAGAAGAAACAGTTAAATATATAAAAATAAATAAGAATTTTAAAGTATGTTAGAAATAGCCTACAAGATAACTGGTTAGTTTGCAGACCTCAGAACAGAAAGCATCATAAAGAAATACATGTTGCAAAGAACCTGCATAATTTACCTGTGTAAGATCATAATCATAACTTCATCTCAGAGAAATATTTCCCCAGATAATCAAAATAATGATAGTGATTAAGACACCAGCAGAGAAGATGTCTGAACAAACTGCTGGGCAGGGACAAGCTTCTAGGACAAGCTTCTCTTCAGACAAGATTTCCAAGAGAATTCAGAAACCAAATAAGACAGACATTAAAATATATGCAAACTATTATGAAAATAATCTTTTGTACCAGACTAGGAGCTATCAAATGTTATACCTACACTTACAGAGAGGCTGGTGTGATCCTAAGCAATACAAATCTACAAACCTTCAGGACACGAAAAACTAACTGGAAAAATAAAACAAGAAGACTAGAACACGTAGAAGATTATGGTATGTCAGGTCTAATCAGGAGGGATTCCACCAGGAAAACTGTGCCTCTGTCATCCACTATTTGCACAGCTGTAGCACTTGGAGACTGCACCATTTTTCCCCTAGGCTCTGTAGGCACACATAGCAAGTAAGAAAGCTGCAGTTGCTATGAATCTGCAGACTAAGCAATAAGAGTTCACAGGTGGACACAGCTGGCAGGAGGAGGAAAACAAAATAAAAATTGACATCAGTGCAGAAAGTAATCATCATAACATACTGTCTGGAAATGATTGAGTTTTGTCTAATTTAGGAACAGGTTTGAGAGAGTATACTGGCACACAGCAGATTTGCAAGGGAGATTCTTGTAACATATGCGAAAAGAAACAGGAGAAAATCTGTGGATACTCCTTGAAAAATGGGTCAAAAGAAAACAAATGTGCAAAAAGGATTGGTATGACCTATGGAGTAGGTGAACAGATGCATGGACAAAGAAGAACTGGTTTTCATAGGGTGTAGGAAAAGGACTGAGCAGAAGATACAGGTGAATAGTTAAGTAACGATGTGCTTTACATAAACGTCATATCAAAATACAAAAATACATGGTATGAAACTTGAATGAATTGTGTTTTAGTCCAGAATGCCTGCTATTAGGTAAATAACAGATCATTCTTTCTGTCTTTTGCAGAGTGTTTTGCTTGGACTGCAGTTTATCATCATACCAGCCAGTACTCAGTGCATATGACCCACCACCAATATTTTCCCTGCCCTTATTTGTGTCAGGTAGGATAAGCCCTGTGGAGCTGTTCAAAACAAATTTTATTGCATGTTTGATATCCCCTCTGCCTTGACTGCTATTAAAACAATGCACAAAATGTTTTCAAGGGACCTAAGAGGAAATAAGGTGTTAGAGTTGGAAACAGCACCTGAGGGTCATTTCAATAAAGCCCAGAGCAGGACAGTGTGGCTGCTGATTCCTGCCTAAACAAATGCAGAAATATTATCAGGGATGTTTGCTATAGATCCGTGTTAACAGCGTTGACCATGCAAGAAAAATATATCCACCCTCAGCTGCTCCTTGCTGCTCCTCACCCCAACTCCCTACTGTTCCTGCCCATTGTGTGGCTGAGCAGCTGGCAGCCCATCATGTGAAAACATCTACAGACATGGGACAGGAGCCAACACGTGCCTTGGATCATGGGTCAGGGACCCAGGCAGATGCATTTGCAATACATGATGGCATATGATGGCAGAAAGGAAGGTGCGCGTAGTTTTGGAGTACTTCAGTAAGAAGCTTTTGGCCTCCTACTAAACCCACTGCGTTTTTTGTGTATTCTGCTACAGGAGGCATATTGAGCTGCCTAAGGGTAGTTCCTACATCAGAGCCATGACAAGGAAGAGAAAATGCATTATCTGGGTCACTGAGTGTAGCACTGTGACAAAAACCATCTCTACCACCAAAAATGAAGTCTGTGGTTTGTTCTGGCTGTGTGCAGAGGCCTTGGGCTGACTCATATTGCGGGTGTTCCGTGTTCCTGAAGCTGCTGCTTCAGTGCAAACTAGTCACCACAGAGCTCCCACCAAAGGACAGGAGAGGAAACAGACAGGAAAGAGGCACCCGGGGCAAACCTCATAGAGAACTCAAGTGTAGGCCGGAGCCATATGGATAAGAATAGATTGAGTTATGATGTACCACTGTCTTGTTTCTAGAACTATAAAAAGACAGTGAACATGCAGATGACATTAGTATGCCTATTTGGAATACACTTGTCTTAGTGGGGAATGAATGAGCGAACCCAAAGAGTTAACTACAACAGGGGAAAGGGAACCATCCTGTAGAAACACTGGGGGTGAGCAGAAATCCCTTTACAAAGGTTTGGTATGAAATACACACCACAGTGGGCTTCAGAGTAAAACTTTATCGTACAATATTATGCAAATTAATGTATTTATGCAAGTTTATGCATCACTTACAGGAAAGAAAAATCTATTATTGCGTTTTCAACTTAGCACATGAAAGGTTATATACGTCAGCTAAATTTACACCCCTGTCTGGGATCATTAATTTAAACAAGTAGTCGAAAGCTAATTTCTCAATTTGTATTTCTTTGGATCAGACCGAAGCCGACAGCGCGCACTTGGAAAGCTCAGTCTCCCTTCCCCAGAGTTAGGGGACAATACGACCAGCTGCCCAGGGCGCCCGCCCGGCCGAGGAGGCTGCCGGCTGGGATCCTGGAGATCTTTAAGCCCCGTTCTGCTTTGCAGGCCGCCCGGAGCCCAGCCGGCCCGCACTGGCTGCCTCAGAGCAGAAGGAGACGGCACCCGCCGTCACAGGACCACACCGCAGCCCAGATGCTCCCCGGTGCCTGGGGGGGCTGGTGCCGTTAATAAACCCTCGAGAGTACCAAAGGGAAGCGCTGCGAGGCCACCACCGCCCCCGAGTGCCCACCTGCCACCGGGCGGGGCGGAGACGGCCGCCCGCTCGGCCCGGCCAGGCCCGGCCCCTGGTGGCGGCGGGGCCGCGTCCCCGCGCAGGGTCCGAGGCGCTGGGCGCGCTGCACGCCGGGAGCCGTAGTCTCCGCGGGCGAAGCGGCCGCCCCGCAGCACCGGGCGTCAGCCGAGGAGCAGCGCACCTCAGCGGAGCAGGGAGGTTGGGGGGAGCTCGACGAGTTCCCGGCCGCCCTCTCCCGCCACGCTGGAGGGGGGAAAAGGGCCACTACCCGGTGGGCTGGACAGCAACACGCGCAGTGGCGTTCCGGTGCCCCTCTTCTCCCCTTGGGGTGAGGCAGTGGGGCGCCCTCCTTTGAGCCTCCCCCTTCCACCCGTGCAGATGGTACACCCCGCCGGAGGCCGGCGCCCCCCCCCAGCCGGCTCGGCAGGCTCCATGGCCGGTCCTGCTCAGTCCAGGCGCTGCGTGCGCCCGCCCTCCTTCCTCTTAGAAGCGCTGCCTCCATTGGCTGCGGCCGGACGCTCTTGCCAATCAGGAAGCGGCTATCATGGAGGAAGGGAATAAATACAAGATGGCTGCTCATATAAAACCAGGCATTGGGCTTCGCCCCGGCGATGGGGGAATAGAAGCTTTAACTCGCGCTCCGAGGGTTGTGCACCGCTCCCGCCCGCGCCGCTGCCGCCCCCCTGGGGGGAGCGAGACTCTCACCGTTGCCGGCCACAGCTGCGCTCAGCTGCTCCCCGCGGATCCCCGGCGGGGCCGAGGCCGGGTGCGGCGCCCGAGAGGCCCGAGCTAGGCCCTGCGCCCTCCTCCCTGGGAGAGCAGCGCCGGTTCCCCCCCTCCCGCCTGCCGTCCCGCCGCTCGCCTCTAGCGAGGCCCAGCTCCGGGCGGTCATGGCCGTCTCCAGGTCGGTAGGAGCCGGGAAGGGTGGGGGAAGGAGGGCTGAAAGCGGCGGCCCGGAGTCCCCGGCCCTCCGTGTGACCTGGCTTCGGGGGAGTCCGGGGGTGGAGAGGGGCAGCCGGTTTACACACACTCCGGTCTCGGGAGACTGCGGAGCCCTCGCCGGGGCCTCCGCGCTGCTCGGCGGCGTGGGCCGCCTTGGTGGGGTTTGTGGGTGGCTGCGTGCCCTGGCGCCTGGGTTTGCTTCCTGGCCCCGGGTGACTCCCGTCCATGGGCGCGGAGAAGCCCCCTCCCGCCCTCAGGCCGTGGGGGCTCTGCCGGGGGCGTCTCGGGCGTCCTCCTGAATTCGACGCCTTGGTTTTGTTGGCCAGTCTTTCCTCGGGTTAAAGTGCTAGGGAAGAGGGCATATTGATGTCGAGTATCAAAAAAAAAAAAACTGGCAACAAACCGTTTTGTCTTTTGGAGCCCTTAGTTGTAAAGTAACCGAAATAAAACAGGCTTCCATGGAGAAAAGTGATTAGTGTGATCTGGCGCTGCCTCAAGATGTTGGGTAGTATCTGCTTACACACATGTGCGCTGGGGCGTGCCAGCGTTTAAAGTATTCACAGATACAGAGGTATGTCTTAATAGAGCTGTTCTATAAAAAATGCTGAGCACAAGTTCCTGCCATCTTTTTTTGTGTGTGTGAAATGTGCATGTTAAGCTTCCTAACAGGATAGTTGAAAGGAAACCATAAATCCAAATTAACCTTGTGATAGATTAGCCTCAAGTCACGTGTTGGTAGTACCTCTGTACTTCCGAAGTGCTGTAACAAAAGTAAATTCTGTTTCTGAAGCTGTATATGAATAAGTTTACAATTCTATGTAGCGAAGTAAAGGTGTGCGCGTTTATAATAGCAATCCATTATTAGTTGAAATTTGTAGCTGCAATACACCTTATAAGACTTCTAGTAGCAGGTGTTTTAGTTTGAGCTTTCTAGTTTCTACAAAGTATCCCTTTATCTTATTCTACTCTTATTTTTTTATCAGGCTTGTTATATATTAGTTTTGATTTTTTTCTAAAGCTGTCCGTAAGAATCTGGAAGTAGTAAGAATTGCTGTAACAAGATTACTATGTGCATAAAAATACTACTGTAAGCCATCATGTAAAATAGAGTAGTATTCTAATTACATTATGTCTGGGGCAGTCTGCTTAAATAACTGTGCTAATGTACAAGTGATATGAGGGCTAACTGGAATATCAAGATACAGCTTTTCAGGTGTATACTGAGGGTGTGTCTGCTATAAAGATCGGTTTCAAATTCAGTGTTTCGGTATTTCTGTAAAACGGTGTGGCTTTAGTGAAAAGCAGTAGTTGTCTGTGCAAAGATTTAGTTAACACTTGTTTGGTCTAGTAACTGACATGAAAAAATATCTGTTTTGGATAAGGCTCATTCTAAGCTTCAGTGTGGAGCACTAAAAAAGTTGGTGTGTTAATAATGTCACACATGATACATTGCTTCAGTGTGCAGTTTTAAGATCAAAATGTTACACAAGTTGAACATAAGGCATAGAACTTTAATAAAGGTGCTGTAATGCTTTTGAGTGGGTATAGAACTGTTTCTATTCCATATGGAAATTGGGTAAAAGAATTACACATTTTTAAGTGCTGTAACATCTTGGTTATTCCTGGCAAACTCCAATGTTCCTATAATGGTAAGAAGTGATACTGTGTAAATTTGGCCTCGTGCATGTTTTTTAATAGGTACAGCAAAACCTGTCCATATCCCTTTGAAGTTACACAGCAACTCTTGACACACGAACCTTTCGGCTGCTGGACCATAGGAACACTGATGATATAATGTCAGTGTTGCCTTTGTAAATCTTGTCTTCACCTTTTACTTCAGAACACTTAATTTCTAAGGTCCTTTCCTTTCAGACGTGCTACAAATATCTTTGTACACTTTTATACCACGTAGCTATGTTTCTGTAAAGGGTGTAGTAGTTCAAGCTTCTGTACCAGTTCCATTTAATAGTAGAGATCTGTGCTTTTCCTCTGGGTAGTTACAGTTACATTTTATATTTTTGAAGGACCAGCATACTTCATTGTTGAATGATTCTCCCTATACAATTGTAGAGACTGAGGGAGATGTTGACTCAAATTAATCTTCCTCCAAGGACCATAGTCTTTGAGTGCATACCAAACATTGATATTAACAGAAAACTTTGTTACGGTTTTGTCTGGATTGGAACCATATTTTTAAAAAAATCACTATTTTTGGAGGTGGGAGGAGGGGGTATTTTTACATTTTCAAAACAATAAATTATCAAGCGGTTGTTTTCCCAGTAAAGTATAGTTTCTGCTGTTTGGACAATTGAGAACCTTTCTCAAAACCTTAGTCAGTTCAGGAAAACCTAAACAAATACAGGGGATGCTTTGAAATATCCCAGAACTAGATTGAGAATTTGCAGCTTTGCTATTAATAAAGGTCATTTTAAAAATAATTGTCACTTATTTGTAATCTATTGGCAAAAGTGATTCTGATATTTTATTCTGCATTATATGTATACATGTTTGGTTTAGCAGATTCTGCTGTTAAATAGACAGAAGAGCTGCTTCTATATAACACTTCTGTGATGATAAGCTAGAGAACAGACCTAAAGGCAGAACAGTAGATACCTCATACCAAAAGATTTTGCGGAATAGTTGTTTCGTATATGCTAATCTCTTTAGTAGTTTTATGCTGAAAAGACTAGCTAATGAATGCCATCCTGCAGAATTATGTATAGCTGGATGGGAAGGTTAATGTTCTTTCTGTGAATGAGCAAGCCAATTTGGTAGGCTTTATCTCCTGTATAAAAGTATATATGAAGTAATATAATGTTTGCATAACTAATAGAAAAATAAAAATAATTCTTGATAGTGGAACTGAGAAGGAAAACAGGAAGCGAAAAGTTTTGCTTCAGTTTCATTCCAACAAAGTATATGATCCAAGTCAGTAAATGCAATGGCTCACTAGTGATCTTTTGTGTTACTTTAGTTGAAAAAGCAATACTGCCAGTTTATGGAAAATGAAAGTGCTTATATGTTACTCAGGGTAGTTGAGTTTCAGTAGATAATAGTGTTGATAGTACCTTTCAATATCTAATAAAACTTTTTTCCAGTTTCTTTAATATATTCAAAGGCACCTCATGTATCATTATTCCAACACCAAGGCTGTTAATGGCTTTCTCCTATTTTTGAGGGCCTTCACAGTACAGAGGAGAACAAATATGCGTTTAAAATGTGATGAAATACATGAAGCTGGTAAGATGCATTAAGAATAAACAATTCTATTTTAATAGGTGTATCTTTAAATTCACCCTGAAATACCTTAAAGACAACCTTTTCAGGGTATTTTCAAGACACTCCCTTAAACAAGTATGGGAGAGCATAACAACTTGCTGCTATTGCAAGCCAGTCTTGATTGGTCCCTGTAAGTTTAGTACTAATTTCTAGAGTTTTTGGTATTTTCATTTACTTGGATTTGTGTATAACTGGTAATATGTAGGTTAGGAACCTAGTTTTTATTTTAAAATAAATAATGTCAGAAGGCTGTGATAGTAAAGCTCCTGGAAAATAAGCAGGCCTCATGCGTTGCTCTTAGCTTTTGAAGTGTAGGACTATGACTTCCTGAAAACAAATGACTGCACTGGCGGGCATCATTACTTACATAACATTTCAAGTTTAATACTGCATCATTGGGAGGTTGAAATTCTTACAAGAAGATATCAAAATTATCCACAATCTCTTTTATGGTCCTTGTGTACCTTTTAGAAATGTTCTTCTGGGGTTATCACAAACTTTCTAAAGAAGGAATTTGGCTTCTAGCTTGTTTGGAAGCTGTTACTTTATGGCTGCTCTTGCATGAAAAGCAGGAGTTAAAGTGAATGAGAAGTATGTTTCACTGCTGCTTAAAAGTGTTTGCCTGTACTATCAGATTAGGTAGACACTCTATAACCAATGTGATTACAGGAGTTCTGACTCAAAAGGCAGGGGGGCGGAAATAGTGTGACTCTTCTCTCATTGATGCAGATTAACTCAAAGACCAGAGCAGTGGGCTGCCTTCCCTGCTGCTGTTTGTGGGAAGGAGTGCCAACATGGTCACAGGGAGGGGGAAGCAGAAGTACCATGTGCACTACTGCCCAAATGAGGTAGAGCTGTGAAATTTCTCAGACACCTAACAGACTAAAATGAAAGTTGAAAGTCAGGATTGTGCTCTGACAAGAATTCTAACCTGCTCCAGCAGCTACAACTTCAATTCTCATAGAGGCATTCCCTATATAACTTGTTGATATGCTTCTTGTATTAGTATGTCTTTATGGCTCTTCTAATTTCCTATTCTTTCTCACAGTTTTTGTGATGCAATTTGCCGTACACTTTTGGGCTGCATTGTTGGGTGTAGATACATATGTTGTAGTTTACAAATAAACCTTGTACAGCCTAATGCTACGGATCATCTATGAAATATACATTCCATATGGAGTTAATTGTACTAATTGTGGCATTCAGTTGGCTTCCATATGCAGTATATAATATTGTGACCAGCGTGGTCATGGAGCTTTTGTTTCATTTTGGGTGTCCCATCCAGTGCTCTATGGGAAACAACACTTTTCTGTTGTCCACAGACCCACCTTCATAACTATTTACTCCACAGTCTCCAACCTATGAGAAATAAAATCACGATCTATTCTTTGTGTGTTATCACACTTTTTTTTGTTCTGAATTCTGTTCAGTGATTATTTTTTTCTCTTGCTTGCTGTTTGTATATTGGAAAGTCTAGTTCATTATGTTCCTGTGTGGTTTAGTAGGGGCTTGGGTTTTTTGAGCTGTGAAGCTGACCAAGCTGGGATTTGACCAAATTATGAAACACCATCAAAGCAACAAGAAGAGCAAAGGCATCTCTGTTAGAACTTAGATTGAGTTTCACAGTGAGTGTCAGCCCGTGTCATGTCTAAATTTTAATTTAGTGATATTTTCTAGGTTTCTCAGCTATTTATTTACTAAGAAATAGTGCCTGGGGGGAAGCTCCTGGGTGTTGACATATGATTTATAATTTTAACTGCTAAAAGTATTCCCTTGCCTTCTGATGGGTGCTAGCTAGCAGTTTTCCAAAGAGCTCTAGGCAGAGTTTGACATTAGCGTGTTCCAGGGACTGTGCCACTAAGGTTTTTTTGTACAGTCACACAATTTTAATGGGTTGGAGGATATGTTAGGATAGTTACTAGCTGTTCTGTACCAGTTGACTTTTACTGTCAGAGACTGCTCCCTGGCCAGTTAAACACACTGGTGTGCACAGAGATATAGAGTCCAAACAGATCACTTCATTGGCAGCAGTGGTCAGTTCACTGTCCCTTTCAAGCCTCAACTCATTGAAATCAACAAATCGGAAGTTTCCCCATCTGAAGCCCTGTGGGGACCCAATCCAGTCAGAATGCTTACACTGGAATGATAAGGATCTTTATACAATTCAGCTGCATGTATTGTCTTTTGTAAACATTTTGGAGATACTGTTAATAACCTCTGTTATGGTTGGATGTAGATACATAGGTAGTAGTTTGACCTGTTAATGACCTGGTCATTAACTATCCTGCTACTAGCTTTCTAATGCCCCTATAGCTGAAGGGCTTTCAAATCTACATCCTCCAGTTTCCACAGGAGCGTCATAAAGCTCACTTTAAATATTATAACTGTCCCTTGAAATGGAGATAGGCTCTCTGTTTGGAGACATACCTTTAGGCAGCAAAGAGCTGAAGATTAGCATGAAAAACAGAACAGGTCATTTGTTGCAATATTTGCCTACTGTGCCTGGGTGCAGTCATGTCTAACTTAGTTTAATGCTGAATATGCAAAACTGATTGGAAAGCAGAGTAGAACATGAAATCACCTAGCTACCTGGGGAGTGCCAGTGAGTTGTGGTGACTCTTTTGAAAGTACTTGCTCTTGTGTTTGTCCTTTGTCTTTTTTTTTTTTTATTTGTAGTCCTTGCTGTGATACTGCACTTGGAAGAGCAAAAGGCTTGTTATGTTTAGTGGCTGGGAGTCAGTAATAGTTTCTATGTATTTTTATTCACAAAACCCACTTTAGTTAACTGAACTCAGCCTGTATGCATAATCATTCTGCATAACAGTGTTGATTAGAGAGATGATGTTCCTCCTCATGACAGCCAGCCTTGCTGTTCTGATTAATAGCAATGCAAATTAAATTGTTTACTGTTAGAATTCTTCTTGCCTGCAATCTTTCTCTAAGAACTAATTATTTATTTTTTTTTTTAGGATTGTTAGATAACATTGTTTGAGTGGTAGTAGTCTGTGGTGGAAGTAGTAGTAGTGGTGGAAGTCTGGTCCAATTTGGGATGGCGGCTCCAGTTGATATCCTCATCACAGACCTGCCGATTATTCTTGAGTATCTCTCAGGTGGTTCTGTTCTGAAAGTAAGAATTCAAGGTTTAGTCTCTTCAAAACTATTGTGCTTTAATGAAGTGGTCTGGATTTGACTTGGAATATTTATGTGGGGAGGATTCACTTGCCTAATCTAGGTCTGGTGCCACTTCAGATGGTACAGAGTGTCCTTGCCACTTCAGAATGACAAGGATCTCCCGCATCCTATGTCATGTCTGCTGACCCCATGTGCATGACTCATTCTGAAGTGTCTCGGATGCTACTAGATGTCTGTTCTTAAGCACCTGAATTGATGTCTTTGTCAGAAATGTTTTTAATGAACTTTGGTGTCAGTGTAAAAGCTCATGTGGTATTTCTTAGAAGAAAAAAATACTTAATTTGAATATAATGCTCTTCATAAAACTTTTAATTGTATCTCCAAGTTCTGCTGTGCTGATGCACTTCAGCAGTGATTAGAAAATCTCAAATTTCTCAAGTGAGGAAAAAGATATCTATCTCTTTGAACAATTTAGTGCTTTGTAATGAGCTCATATGGCATGAGTTCACATAGAAGTGGTGTATGGCTGCTGTCCTATTGATGAGATGTAGTTGACTCAGGATTGGAAGATGACAGTCAGAAGTTTTATCTAAACCATTGCTTATGACTTCAGAGTGAAGGACTTTGTATTTTTAAGCTCTGATTACAGCAGTTAACATGCAGAACTAGTAGTTTTGGAGATATATTTCATTTTTAGCATTTTTAATTTTTTTTTCTTCCCCTAAGTACTCCCCGTATTTCTCTGGGTTTTGTGCCTTCCATATGCTTAGAACAATTTTTCTGACAGCCTGTGTTGAAGCCTTTCATAAAATGATGAAAAATTTTATCTGCATTGCAGGGCGTTTCACTCTGCCACCCTGATTGGGACTTCTGTGTTACATTTGTGAACGAAGTGAGCCATGCGGCACTTTGCTCACAGCACTGTCTAGCATGAGAGGCAGAACCACATGCCATTAGAAAACTCTTAGTTCTCTTTGGCTTTAAGAACTAGATTAAAAATTGTTAGTTCGTTCAGAGAATGAAAACCTTGCCAAAATTTAGGGAATTTCTTTCCAGGCTGCAGGTCCTCAAAATTAATTTGCTTTGAATTTTTGCTATTTTTTCCTCCTTAATGAAACTAAGAATGAAAACTAATGTTAAAAAAAAAAAAGCACCGTTCATCAGTAGCAGCTTTCTCAGTGCTACCCTTCTGACTAGAAGAATCCAGGCTCTGCCAAACTCTGCTGCAGCAACACCAGAACTTAATTTAAGAATCTTAATACTTCCAAAATATTAATTGTTTGGGAATTGTACATCAGGGAAGTTGGGGGGAGGGAGGGAAGAATGGATGGTGTGACCAGGAGTACTATTAGTCAGATATCACTTGCTGTATTTGCTAATCCGGTTCCATTTATTTTGCTGGGATTGAGGACTGAAACCTTCCTACAGTGGTGTGAGACACTATAAAGATTTTAAATTCTTCTTCTTTGTTTTGTGTTTGTGTTGTAAGCAAAGCATGTTACAATTTAAAATCACAAATTACAAACCCAGCATACTGCAGGTTAAAAAAAAAAACCAACCAAAAAAAACCCCCAAACAATAACAAACAACTGTGTTTTGTAGGTAATACAGCTTCAAAAAGTTGCGGGTTTTAGAGTGAATATCTAGTTAGTGTTGTAACTGATTGGAATAAAAGTTGAGGGTTTTTGAGGGTAAGCTGTCGTAGTGGTTTTCTCCCGTTTTGACACATGAAGAGTTCTCACTGAGGAAGTGGTCTAAGTTGCACATTCTGCTTGACTTTGGAGATGAAAAAAGATACTTTGATAGTTAAAGGAGTGGGTGGTGCTAAATGGCAAAGGTACTGAGTATGGAACGCTGACGTTTCATGGGGAGGTGAAGAATGAAAGGGGCGAGTTTAAGAGTGAGGGAACAAGCAAGTTAGAGCAAGCTGTTGTTGCTCTGCAAGCTAGCATATTTTGTACTGAATAGTACTGAGTGCTGCAAATCAGGTTGGATAATTAGTGTCAAACGTACTAAGGAAAAAATACTGGTAAATAAAGTATTTGGTATGTTCTTCCTCACTAGTCTGTTATCAGTGATGTGGAAGAGTTGAATCTATAAAGCTTTTGCTTTCCTCCTTGACTGTCTAATCACATAAAACTACTGGTTTAGATATGTTTGGGTTTTATTTTTATGTAACTCTAAAACAATTTACTACCAAGTAAATAATAGAAATTGAAACTCCAGTTTTATCTACAGAAATTGAAATTATCTCGCCTATTGTAGTAGTTAGAAGAGAATTATTTCAAAGCTGGCAAATACCAGAAGTGTGTCTAAAATACTGGAATGATTTGAAATACTTTCAGTTAGGATTTTTTTTATCTGATAGATATTTAATCTAGGACCTCCAGTTGTGAGAGCATTTGGGGTTTGGAACTTTATTTTTGAGGCATTACTGCCTTGGCTCTGTAGCTCTTCTGTTTCTAATGCGCTGAGACACATTATAAAGTATTCTCAGGAGTAAGTGTGGTTTAAGTGTGTCAAAGAAAATGCAAAATCCAGTGATTTGGAAAGAAGACTTTTTGTTTTTTAAACGATTGGAACTAAAAGGCAATTTTGGTGAAATGTAATTAGTAGCAACAGACTAACAGGCAAAACACTTGTCGTGTATTTGCTCTAACTAGGGTATGTTTTTTTGAGGAAGGGGAGTTATTCAGGGTACCTGTAGCCTTATTTTGTTAGGCTGATCTAGGCGAGCCTCACTGCTGTGTAAATTCCAGCTTCGTATTGTTGCAATATTTGGAGGAGTGTTTTTACTAGAAAAAGGGGCTAGAAGGGGCAATTCTGATTGCACTATGTGGACAGATTCTAGATTCACATTCAGTCAGTAACAACCTCATACTGCCCAATAACTAATGGATAAACTAGACACCTTGCAAAGAGAGTTCTAACTGTCCCACATATAGTGGAGGGAATAATGAACGCTTGTTAATTCCATCACTGATTTGATTAGGTAGTCGCTTTTTTAATATGATGACTTTCTCATTCAGTAACTCTAAAAAAGAAATAAGCTAACTAATCTGAGAATAGATGATCAAGGTCTCTTTCACTAAATACAGAGTTACTGTGAAAACAGATCTGCTGGTTAAATTCCCATATTTCATGGGAAGACCAGAGGTTCCAAAACCACAAACAGAACAACAGGTTTGGTCTAATATATTCCAGGTAGTTGGGGGAAAAATACATGACAAATAAAAAATCGTGGTATTCTGGAAAAGCAGAGTTTGATATTATAGATCACAGGCTGTGTCTTCAAAAGAAATGATAATGCACAATACAAGCAGTTGAGCCCTTTACTTTCTCTATCGGACAGAATTTGCTGAAGATCATTTACAACTTAACAGTATGTATTTTTCAGGATTGAAAATGTTCTACCACAGAACAAAGAAGGGAACAACTTAGTTTTTTTCTTGCAACTGCAAATTTTTATTTTAAAAATAATGTTTCTAACAACTTCTGTTTTGTCTTTTTTTGCTTACAAAATTAAATGTGCTTTTAAAGAGCTATTAGGAGAAAAAGTACATTTGTCACCCAGTCAATTGATAGTCTTCAGGCAAGTGTTTTTTGTTTGCATTAGATAAACTGAAAAATGTGGGGGAATATTAATAGAGATGGGAAGCTGAACTATGAATAGCATAACAATTTCGGTTTTTGTCAATCATATTTAGGCTTGATCGTCTCTTTATTTTACTGGACACCGGTACAACACCAGTAACAAGAAAAGCAGCTGCACAGCAACTTGGGGAGGTAGTGAAACTGCACCCTCATGAACTGAATAATCTCTTATCTAAAGTAAGCATCTTTTTTTTTTTTTTGAGTACTTTAATGGTGAGAATAAAACTAGTTTAAAGGGGTGTGGGTTCTGTGGGAAGAAGAAGAGAAAGCATAGTAGTCGTGTGTTCTCTGGAAAAAGGAGGCTGAAGAAAATTAGGAGACTACTTCTGTTAACCCTGCTGTTTTCTCAGCCTCTGAAATGCTTACGTAGGTGAGGTTTCACTTTGCATTCAGTATTGAAATTCAATGTTTGCTGTAAGTTCATATTTTCTTCTATAAAGAGAAGCTTTACTGACTTCTAAAAATTTCCGCTCCTGCCTTTAAAGTTTGTTCCTTGTGCGATACAGCATTAAAAATACAGGAGGCAGCATGTCTTTAAAAGGAATGGAAAGAGATTTCCATTAGTTTGGGACTTCAATCTAGCCAAGTCTAGTAAAACCACCAAAAATAGTCTGTATCTGACAGCTGGAGATGGCTGAGTGACCTCAATTCTGCTCTTATTGAGCAGGTGCCCTCACCACAATTGGTGGTATCAACAGTGGACAAGGAATCATGAATATCAAACCACTTTCAGAGAAAGAAATAGTTTTTCCAGATTTAAGACATAGTGGTAAATTAGTTTAGAAGAGCATTTGTTGCTTCAAGTGATCCATGTTGTCCCTCTTCTTGAGTTAAATGACTTCAGAGTTTTAAGGACTATTAATCTCTGTTGAACACTTCCTTTTAGAAAGGGAAAAAAAAAAGTCTCAAGCCTTGTTCAGTACCTGGCGGAAATCAAGGTTGAGTTTGACTCATGGGACTAAATATATTTTATAAATTCTGAATGTCTGGCTGTGGCAAGAGTTCTGCTCAGCAGTGACCAATATAGGGAAGACTGCTTGCATTTCTTTGGTTTATTTTCTTGCCATTTGTTTTTGTTGTTTTCAGTGTTGTCTTAATCCATAGCAGTAAAAGTATTTTAATGTGTTTTAATAGAGCATAACTGCAGATGGATTTTCTGAAAGTAGATTTTTAAGCAAATATTTATTTATTCATCTCTCCTTGAAGGTGTTGGTGTATTTAAGAAGTACAAATTGGGATACTCGTATTGCAGCTGGCCAGGCTGTTGAAGCAATAGTGAAAAATGTACCTGAGTGGAATCCAACTCCAAGAGCAAAACAAGGTGCTTAAATGAATTATGTGTAATTCATTGTTTATCTGATGCAAACTGACTGTGATATGAGACTTTTCAAGGCAACTGTGTCATTCTGGGTTTTTTGTGAGCATAGACTTTTTTATATGCATGGACTGTAGTAAACATCTTTGGCTTTAGATATTCATATTCAGTTACAACGATGTGCCTGACCTTTGTTTCTTCTAAGATTCACGTGCTTGTGCTCTGTACCCTAATAAAGCTTTTATAAATAAAAGGAATAATAACTAGTAAAATGGCAAAAATTTTAACCAATCAACTTTGTCATGATATTTGCAGACATTTTCTTCTCTGTTCCCTTGCTCAAAGCACCTTTCTGAGGGAGGTGAAACAGCAGCTTGCTGAGGTCTTTTCTGTTTGTACTCACTTTGCATCTGAAATTGTCCTGTTAGGGATGTTAGAGTTGTTTTTATTGTTAACTTATGGACCTCTTGTCAGTGACTTTGTCTAAACCTGTTGGCACTGTCTGTGTTCACAAACTTACGTTGCACAGGTTCCAGAAGTTCACTAACTGTAAAAGAAAACAAAACCAACAAACATAAAACAAAAAAAAACACACCCAAAAAAACCCCACCCAAAAAACAAAATTCATGTCTGTTTTGAGGTGACCTCATATTTGTTTAATTCAGCACCTCCAGGTTCTCTTGCTATAGAATTTGACAAGCAAGTTCTGCATTTGCCTTATCCACTGCCTTTATGATTTTTATAAGCCATCATATTTAGTCTCCTCCAAGAACTTTTCTCCATATTGGAGAGTTGCAGTCTCTTCAGTCTTTCCTCCTTTGTCTTTTAGATGACTTTTTCGGTAACTTAGCTGCATTGTCTTTCAGATAACTTTACTTGTCCTTCTCTGTGCTTTTTCTTACTTGTGGCCTCCTTGAGATGCACAGAACTGCACACAGTGTACCTACATCTCTAGAGAACTGATATTTATACATAGTGACAAAATGATGCACTTTGTCATGGTTTCAGTGTCCTTCCTGATGATGCCCAGTAGTTATTTGGCTGTCACTGCCCAATAAGCTGGTGAAAACAGAAAACTGTCAGAAGCGCCTCCAAGATCTTTATTGAATATTAACTGCCAGTTCTGAATTCAGTGTTGTGTAGGCATGGTTTACATTACTGACTTGGCACCTTATCTGCCTCTTTGCCCATTTACTCTGTTCTGAGACTCCTCCTTGGATTCCTTAGTGCCATTGTGACTTTTGTTTACCCAAAAGAGCTTTGTGTCATCTACATGCTGGGAGGAGAGTGTGTAGTGAAATCTCCTTCCCATTGCTAAAGACCGATGGAATTGGTTCCAGCATCGATCCCTTAAGGACTTCAAAGCTAACTTTTATCTGTCTTTAACCACCTTTCAAGCTGTAAAAGGATGTTTTCACCAATTCTGTGGTGACTTAGTTCCTTCATCGTTTTGGTATGGTTTATGAAACCTTGCCAAAAGCTTTCGAATATATTGTATCTACTGGATCCCCTCTATCCACTCGTTAAAGCTCTTCAAGGACATTGATAATCAAGTTAATGAGGGTTTTCTTTCAGGAGCCATTCTGACTTTCCCAGTAATTCATATTTATCTATATACTTAATAACTTTATAGACTTTACTGTCTGGATAAAAGTTAATTTCACTAGTCTAATTCCAAGAATTACTTAGAGCGCTCCTTTTGTACATGGAAATTGGGCAACCTGTCATTCTTTGAGTACAGCAGCTCTTTCATATGCATTGTCTAGTTCTTGCATATCTGCCTATCAGATATGAAAAGGTAATTATGTGTGTTTGAGAAGGTACCATTTAACAGGGCTAACTGGCTATGCAGACATTTGTTTCTTCAATTTCAGTTAAATTGTTTGATCTAATAGTCAAATATATGTTTTACAGTGGTCTGTTTGCATTTAGGTTCTTAAACTTCCTATAAATAAGTTTTCTTTTTGCATATGTTTAATGAAATGTTAATATCAGGTCTGAAGACATGTAGGTGGTGTTTATGTTGTATGGTGTTTGGAGCACTTAGACTCATTCTACTGTAAATGAACAAGCTTTCATAAATAAGTGAGTGTGGGATGAAACAGACTAAACTAAATGCTGTATTTCCTGTAGGCAACAATTGTATTTATACTGCTGGTTGTAATTCAGGATGTGAGTGTGTTGGATTATGTAGGAATAGCCAATTTTTTTGATACTAAGCAGCACGTGACTAAGAGCCACAAAACACCCTAATCTTTTGAGCATTGAGGGGAGGGAACACTTTGGAATTCATAACCAGGAAATTATAAAACACCTTGTGAGGAACAAATCTCTTCTGTATCAGTATTGAACCATGCTGTGTCTGCAGCTGGATTTGAGAAGAGCTGATAACTAGTCTTCAGCAGCCTTTGGCTGCTGAAGGCCCTCCCGTACCTGTGAAGACTGCTCTCCAGCTTCCATATCAAGGATGTTTGGCTGTTGGTGATACGATACAGTGTTGGCATGGTAATTGTTTGAACTATTTTCTGAGCCACATGCAGCTCAAATGGTGAGTTGGCCATATGTGTACAAAGTGGTACGTCAGTACACCTAGTGGTATGTCAGCACCAAAGATTTTAAAAAGCTAAATTTATCAAGGGGAAAAACATTAAAAAAAAAATCTTCAATTAAGCGTGTTAAGTGAGCTTTTTCAGCCAATCTTTGTGAAACAGGTCCTTTACACTTTGTGAATAAAAGTGCTGTATGTCTGATGATTCCTTTGGAGGAGAGAAATTATTTCTTTCTCTTGCTTAATCATCTGCCAGAACTTTGAACAAAATCATCTTCATCACATTGTCATTAATATCACTTTCAATGTCCTCTCTAGAACCAGGTTCAGAAAGTCCTATGGAAGATTCACCTTCAACAGATCGGTTGCGTTTTGACAGATTTGATATATGTCGATTGTTAAAACATGGTGCATCTCTTCTTGGTTCTGCTGGTGCGGAATTTGAAGTCCAAGATGATAAATCAGGTATATCTTTATATTTTACTTGCAGACAAGAAAACTTATTGATTTGAAAAAGTTTGTTGTGGCAGTATTATGAGCCTAGTCGTCCATGGTTTCTCAGAATGCTAGGAAGTAACTGAAGAAAATATTCCCCAACAAAACTGGTTTCTATTGTCTTTCTCAAGTTAAACAATTTTTTTAGGGGTTGTATATTGCTTGGTTTTTCTTTCTTTGTTATCAGAATTAGTACTTGTACAGGGTGGAAGAGGAGATGGAAACCTAAAAGAGGAAGCAGAAAAAGCAGTATTAAAGACTCCTGTAGAATTTCTGTAGACTTCTTAAGAGGTGCAGGAACTATCACCACTTGTTCTTCATTGAAATGGTGTTCCCAAATATAGTAGTGGGATGTGGCTTATTTAAAAGCTTGAAGGTTTCAAGTACAGAAAGACTGTGTGAAAAATACTGTGATAAAACTGTCAAAGTGGAAAGGTCAAGTGTCTGTGCCCATGTGATGTCTCATTTAAGTGACTTGTCTGATATCTTTCTGCAACTTTTTAGCTGAGAGTTGGTTTATATCAGTGTAATGACATGGAGTTACTTAAGTTTGGGGTGTTGCTATTACTGTACTTTCCTGCTCTAATCCCAGTCCATCTTCCAGTTTCTGCACCAAATGAAGTAATGTTATAAATAAGAATCTGTTCTGATGCTATAGCCCTGATTCACTTGTTTCCTGTGTGTGATGTGTTCTGTGCAGTGTACGCAGAAGATCACTAACTTAGCAAGGAACAGAACCTATGGTTGCTGACACTTAAGCGGCATCCTGTCTGTTAAGCCTGGCTGCTATTTTATTGCTTGCTGTCTTTTATGCGAGGTTAATGAGGTGTTGTACAAGTTTGATCTCTTCTAATGGAGCCCTGCCTGTTCAAAAATCAAATAGATGGAATAGGACACTTCAGTTCATAGAAGTCTGATATTTTTCCCAGTGTCATATGATTGCCTGTAAATAACTTTATGAATTAAAATAAATTAAAAAATGCAATACCAAAAAATAAGAAAATTAAAAATAGTTTTTGTTTCGCTGCTTTTTTATCTGGTGGGAAAATGCACAAAGGCTACTCTGTTTTGCATTTTGTAGCAGCTTTCCTTTTCAAGTAAGTAGCTAATGTGAATGGATGTAAAGCAAGCTAAATAATCTTTAGAATTGGCAGTCTGGCACTTTTTCCTAAGATGATCTCATGAAAGGAAAAGTATTTTCTAGAGAATGGAAGTTGTTTGTATTTCTCTGCTTGTCAGTTAAATGCAATTAAAAAAAACCCACGAACTTTTTGGTATAGGTATAATTAACTACTAATTACTACTCAACCTGGTGTATACTCCCAAATTCTGCCAATATTGGTCACCTACTTACAAGTTTATGTGCAGATATTTGACAAAAAACCACCAGTCTCCTCACTGGCTTCCATACTGCACGTGTAAAAAGAGAGTGAAGTCTGACATCCATACGAGCTACAAGTTTTGGTTTACTTGGAGGGTTATTTTACTCAGGCACTACAATCTTCTAGTTTTCTTTCATGTAAATGTGGGTGGTCCTGATGTCTAGGTCTTCAGTAATTAGTGTTGAAGCTTCACAACATTATTGAGGTAGCTTCCGTTAAATTCCTAAACAAGCCTTGCTTGATGCATGAAGATTGAGGATAGGATTGTTACCAGACTCCAAGCACCCAGGGAAGATCACGCTTATGCTTCAGTCTGTTGCTGTCAGGAGTTAGTTTGGGCAGAAGGAGAGTAAACGCCTGGGTCCAGTGCACTTCACAAGGAAGAATGTTTCTGTAGAAAACAGGTTCTGGTTCAGCCTAGCTTAATATAGGATATTGGCTTGAATATCATTTGAGGGGTTTTGTTGGTGGTCATTATTTCTTAGGTCTGTGTTTCCCAACAGAAGGTAAAGTTTAGGAGGAAAGGAAACCTTTACAACAAACAAAAACAAAACAACCCAAACTGCCAAAATTAACAGATCCCACAAGGATGCATGTGCTCAACAAAAAAGCACTAATTCTTGAATCAGTTGCTAGATTTAGTATGTTAATTCGCTCCTTTCAAAGTGCACTTGCCTAAAAATTCAGGGAAAAATTAGTTTTTTTACTTCTGTAGACCAAGTGTAATTTAATGAATTTCAGGGGAATTATTTCTGCTTAAAAATTGATCACAGTTTAAATGCTAGTATAGCTTTAGCAGCAGAAAAGGTCTTCCTAGGAATCAGCGTGATTTGGTTTATAAGATTCTATTGATGTATTAGCCAAGAACAACTTAATTCTGTAACTTTTGGGTTTCTTATGTTACTTCATTGAGCAAATCTTCAATAATATATCTGATTGGAAATCTGACATATCTTCCCTTTTTTAAAAACTTCTTTTTTTTTTTAAGGTGAAATTGATCCTAAAGAGAGGATAGCACGACAGAGGAAACTGTTACAAAAGAAACTCGGCTTAGATATGGGTGCTGCAATTGGGATGAATACTGAAGATCTGTTCAATGATGAAGATCTGGACTATTCTCCTTCTTCAGTTTCACTAGTAAATAAACAACCTGTAGGTAAAACCTCGGGCTGTTTGACTGCAAGAATTAGTACAGTGGGTTTGCTTTATGTGTGCTTCTGCAATTATAATATCTATATTTTCAGTGTGATGATCAACATCTGATATGGTATGCTTTTGACTTCCTGAGTTCTTATGCCCCATTAGTTGCATGTTAGTATTTGATGTCATACTGCTGCTCTGAGTTTGAAATGGGAGGTTGGGGAAGTTGAGAGCAATGTGGGTTTGAGAATTTTTCAGGACCCTCATTGTAAGAAGAATTGACAGTGAATGACTTCTCTTTCAGACTCTTCAGGCTGCTGAGTTAATTGACTCAGAATTTCGAGCTGGCATGAGCAGTAGACAAAAGAATAAAGCCAAAAGAATGGCTAAGCTGTTTGCAAAGCAAAGATCCAGAGATGCAGTGGAGGCTAATGAGAAGAGGTATAACGGTGAACTGGTTTGTTTTCATTTCAGTTAAGCTGGGATTGTGATTTATCTGTTGGAAAAACTTCCTCCAGTCTTTGCATCTTAATCTTTTATGTGCTAATTGTGTTGATGGTAAAAAGCTTGTGTGCCATACTTATTCCCAGTAGAGCTTTGTTAAGGACGTAGCTTCAGAGTGATCTTGAAATAATGGGATGCTACAGTTAAAATTTGTGGTTTGTCACTGTTATTAAATATGGCTTGAGAATACTGCATGAAAATGGGGGATTTAAGAAGGTAAAAAATAACTAAAAATTTAAGATACAACTTTCTGATGTATGTTGTGTTCCTCACTGTAGTTTATAGTGACATATTATTGTACCTACTGTGTTTATAAAAAGCAGTAAAAAAATCTATCTTTCCTTGATTTTATTTAAGAATTTCTGTATTTCTTGGAAAAGGCTGAGAAGGATTGCCAGTTTGGGACAGTATTCTACTGTCCGCTCGCTTAATTTTTTTTAACATGTAAACATCTATTTTGCATATTTCACAGTGTTAAACCGCTTTGTTTTGTATTTTTGCCACGCTTCATTGTATCTGAAGACTTCAGTTGTAGAAGTAATTAATTCCCCTAAAGCATACTTTCAGTTCATGAACTTGTACTTCCTTCTCAGCAATGATAGCACTGATGGGGAACCAGAAGAAAAGAGAAGAAAAGTTGCAAATGTTGTCATCAACCAGCCTGCCACAGACTCAAAAACTTTGGTAGAAAATGCTCCAGAAGAGGTATGATGTATTGTTCTGCTCTTAGCAGGAATGGTCATTCAGTTTTTAGCAGAATAATGTAAAACAAAACGCTTTTATGGCTCCCAGATGCTTTAGTCATTTTAGCGTTAAGAGAAATGGAGTAAAGAATGCCATTGCCAGTTTACTTCTGTATGTAATAAGAAAATGAATTTCAAACTGTGTATAGCATTGAGGAAGAAAGCAAATTTAATCCATTGGTAGCAGTTTGTGACCCAAATGAACCTGAGTAGGTGGATTACAGGTGTCAGACCTGGGTATTAAACTGTAAAACTGTGCTAAACACTTAGATGATAGGATTACACTGAGCCATAAATAATTTGATCTAAATGTTCGCGTACACTTTATTTAATCTCCGCCTTACTTTAATTAGGCTCATTTTAGAATTAAGTTCTATATTTAGTAGTTGAAGATTTAAACAATTGCCTTAGTCTTAGAAAAACTTCCATTTGTTTCAATAGACTGAAAAGCTGAAAAATTGTAAGAAATGCTATACCAGAATACAAATGGCACATAGAAGTTTATTTGAAGAGACTTTATATTGATTAGTCTGTATTCTACAAAAATAAAATTTTTACAGGCATAGTTTAGGAATTAAATATTTGCAAAATAATGATTGGAAAATTAATTTGAGATTAATGATAACTGGAAGCTGAATAGCTGCCGGTTGCTAGCCTTGCAAATGCTTTGTGATGGCGTGAATGTACTGATGTTAGTATCATAATCTCCTTTCCACAGCCATGTCAGTTTCCTGGTAGGAAATTTTGGGACAGTGGATATGCTCCTGGTTTTCAAAAATGTAGGATGTGTTTTGAAAAGGGTGGCATTTAGTACTAGATTGATTGACCCAATTTGATTATGTAGTGTAATTTCAAAGCAAAACTTGCCTATTATGTTCCTTAAAGGCGAAGTTCATAAATTTAAAGAATAACTGGGGAGAATAAGAAACTTTGCTTATTTTCTGCCTTGGCATGGTTCCTAGAGGGAGGCTGAATTCCAGAACATCAAAATTAATTACCATAGAGAAGAGGTTACAATACTAACAGACAAACTTCACAAGCCTTTTAAAAGAAGATCCAGTGCCAATCAGCAAAGTTTCCGAAGTGAGGAAGAAGGTTGTTTTTTTTTTAAATTCTGTCCAGTAACAAAAAAAAAAAAAACTTCAGCTTTTGGAGGTCTTAGTTATCTTCATGTATCTAAGTAGTGTACAATATAACAAGTGTTTGTCTGATCTTTCTTTTAATCTTGTACTTAATATTATGAATTTAGGCAAATGAATGGCCTCTGGAAAGCTTCTGTGAAGAGGTGTGCAATGATCTCTTTAACCCTTCTTGGGAGGTAAGATGTGCAGTATCTAAGGTGTAACTATAAATTAAAAAAAGGCTTCGACAGCAGTGCAAAAATTGCATGTGTAGGACTTGAGAATTTTGCTAGATGTCAAAAATCACATCAATCGTAAATACAGATTAGCCAAGACAAATCTGCTTTTAGAGAACTTAAGTGGTTTTTAAGACTCATTTAAAGGGCAAATGAAAAGAGATATGTAATGTATACTCAAGTGGAGAGTGTGAAAGATATGGAAAGCAGTAATTACATGTGAGAATTCTTGAACTATTGAAATAGAATCAAAATAAAAGCACATGAATCTATGGTCAAAAAGATGAAGCAGTGGATTCATCAAGAGTTTGAAGAATATTGTGTGAGTGTTGCTGACAACAGTGGCATAGTTGTCTAATGTTAAGCTAGTAGAAAAGGGTGGGGGGATCACTCCTTTGGTAACAGAGAGTAGGCTACAAATTATTAGTTGTTCTCTGAATTTATAAAAAGGAAATTTTAACTTTTTTTAGAAGTATAGTAAATACTAACTACAAAACCTACACGTTTGGTTGCCTAGACAACTTATTTTCAAGATTCAAAACCTGATCTACTCACTCGTTTATTCAGTCCTTATACTATTTTCCACAAACTTTGATATCAGTTCTAAGCCAAAATATGAAGTAGCTGACGATGGTCTCTCTTCCTTGAGCAGACAATGAAAATAACTGTTGTCAAGTAACTTCATTTTTTTATCAAAAAAGTTGATCTTTTGAAAGATTAAATGTTAACACCAACTGTAACATGCTTAATCATATCTGTAGCACAGTTTCAGTGACAGCAAATTGGCTCTGCCCATACTGACCTCAAACTTGGAAACACAGAGATAGATCATATGCAGCCAGCACAATTATTTTGGGCCCAGAAAAAGGATAATTATATTTGTGTGGCACATCACTGCATCTGAGCTAATAAGCCTCACCTTATTGAAAGCAGGCTGTTTGCAGTTGAATCCAAAGCAGACATTCTCAGAGCTTTCTTGGTATGTTTGATACAGGGTGCATGCATCTTTAATTAAGGAAGTAGATCAATACAGAATCATTATTACAGTATGTTCTGGATGAAAAACAGGTTAAACTACCTCAAAATACATGTTTATAAAATGGCCCTGTGGCATCTTCTTGCAATGTCTTGAGGCAGTCTGGATGACCAGTTCAGGCGGCTTGCCTAGCTTATAGGCAGCTGAGGTCAGGTGAGATGAATCCTACTACTGGTATTTCCTTTAGAACATGGCAGCAAGACCGACAAATGTATGTTTGCAGAAGCTGAGCAGTTAACTAGCAAAGTCTTCCTCTTTTGGCTTGTAACAACTAGGTCATAAGCAATCTTGGACCAAATAAACAAATAATTGGTGTATTATGAACAATTAGGATTTTAAGACTAGGCTCTCTGGCTGGTTTTTATTAGCTTGCTTATAGCTTTTACCACAGCCACTGAGCTGTACATGTGGGGACGTGTATGCTTGCATTTCATCTAAGATATTCTGATTGAGGGAGGACCTACCAACTACTTAGTTCTAGTTATTACTGTCATGAAATGAAATACAATAATTTTCTGCTTGCAACAAGCATGTATATCAAGTGCCCTTCAAACAAACAAACAAAAAAAAAAGCCCAAACAGTTAAGTTTTGCTCTAACCTATGTAAAGGCCTCTCAATGAAAACCCAGTTCAAAACTTTACTTCTGCAACTTTCTGTTTATCTATTGAGTGGACTTTTCTTGATTAGCCAATAACTAGTCCAGTTAGGTATCAAAAATACCAGGAACAAGTGTGTCTGTAGCACATCTTTCTACTGGTCTTCTGTAACTTCCAAAATTCTTCCTAGTGTTTTCAAGTGTTTCTTTGGTGGGAACATACAAGTGGCTGTAATTTGCTTTCCCATATCACTTGTTCACTTATTTTAATATTTAGCCAAGCAAGGCAGGTTTGTAAGCTATGCTGAATAGTGAATGAATGAATTCTCATAAATTCGTTTCACAGACACCAAAATATTCAGTGGGCATCCAAACTCTGTTTAAGAAATACAGAGTTTGAGAAATATATACTATAGAGTTTTAGAAAAATAAGAATATTGCTTTTCTTTAGCGTATAAACTTACTAAAAACAGTTATCTTCTAGTTGCTCTTTCTCTGAAAACTAGTGGTTTATAACACGGTGATATAATACGATAACAGTATCTTCCATGTTAGAAAATAGAAGCAATTCCTAATTGCTTCTCTCCACAAGCTGACAAATACTTAGGAAATAAAAGGTTTGTTTTGGTCAGATGAAGTATACAATTTAATCTAATAAAATGCTACCCTTTCCAACAAGTCTAAGTACCACTAACTCTGCAGCACTTGAAATGTCTGTATTAAGGACAAAGAAGTACTGTTTCAGTTACCCAGTGTGGTTTTTATCTCTGTTCCTAGATATTTAAAAACTTATTTTATTTCACTTTTCTAGGTTCGACATGGTGCAGGTACCGGACTGAGGGAGATACTTAAAGCTCATGGTAAAAGCGGTGGTAAAATGGGAGACAGCTCTTTAGAAGAAGTAAGTTTCCAGTCATGTAGACTTAACATATTTCTTAAATGAAGTTTAGAAAACTGGCTTCTTAAAATACTTTAGCTTTGCAAGAGGTGGGTGACTTGAGGAATATAAACCATGAGATTTGTCTGCTCAGAATAATCTGGATGAAATCACTTTATGCATCCCTGAAATGTTTACGTTCTTTTTAAAAGGCCTGTGCAAAAAACAATGCTACTGTATAAGCAGCCATTAATATGTAGACTGTGTGTAAAGTTATTAAACACTAGCTTCCATACCAGGAAGTACTGTTTTCAGGTCATGGTAAAGGTATGCTGAAACAAAATTTACAAGTTCCTTATGTAACTTCAGTAAAGTGTCTCAGACCATCTAATTCTATTCGCTTAAATAGTAAGGTGACTCTATTGATCTGCTTCCTTTGTTATTGTGAGAAAAAGTATTTAAATAGTCTATTTAAAAGGAAAACACTTTTTAAAAATATCATGACAGTAATAACTTGATTACTAATAGTGAATCACATCCAGATTCATACTAACTTCTCTGCTGTAAAAGCAACTGTGAGAGCTTGTGGTTTAGAGAGTGTTGAAGAATGAGGAGATATATTTATCAAATGTAAATCAAGCTACTTCAGCATACTTTATATAGGGAAAGCAAAAGCTGCTCTCCTCCTTGCTTCCATGTGGAGTAGTATTTGTTCCATGGAGATTGCAGGGTAGTAATAACACACACTGCAATGATAAGATGCTTTAAACAGTCCTTCACTATTTATGGAAAGAGTGTGTATACTCCAGGCTAGCTTCAAAGGCTGCTGTTCATGCTATAGGCGGGCTATAATTCTCTGACATGTATTGGAATATGAAATCCATAACGTGATGAAAGTGTTGATCATAAAAATCATAGTTTTCAAGGGAAGTGGTGATCTAGCAGGATAACAGTGGATATGAGAAAGATGATGCCAGAATAGTTGCTTTTATGGGGCTTCTGCTCTGAGATTCAGAATTGCAGAGCTATTGGGCCTCTAACAGAGGCCAGATCTTCAAGACAAGCTTGGTCTAAATTGCTGTTTTGAATCTGGAGGAAACTTGGCTGAAAAGCAAGTTCTTTCACTGGGTCTCCCACAGTGGAGAAGTACTGCTTAATAGTTTATGTTTATTTGTAAATATTCTTCAAACACTTATTAATTGATTTGCCTAGGACTTGTTGCTATTAGTCAGTCTAAGTTATCTGAATGACCTTACCTTTATGTGCTGTGTAGGGATAAAATTATCTGCCCACCTTACAAGGTGCTCTCTAGCCTTTTGATGAAGGTATTATGTGTTTTTTAAAAAATACATTATCATGTTTGTAATAATCCAGGTGAGCTGAATTAGCACTGACTATTTTACCTTGACTGTCTGTGCAAGATGACTATATTCAGCCAGTTTAAACGTATGTTGTCATATCTTTTGTATAAATTTTAGCTAAATCAAGCATATCAGAAATCCTTTATGAATAAATACAGTTAAGGTGCTCACTTTTTCTCTTTTTACAGATGATTCAGCAGCATCAGGAGTGGCTAGAAGACCTGGTTATTAGACTCCTTTGTGTGTTTGCATTAGACAGATTTGGAGACTTTGTTTCAGATGAAGTAAGTTGTCTTTGAGTGAAGAGGAAGATCAGCAGGCTTCTGTAGGAGATACTGCAGCACATCAGCTATGCTTTGTACAGTGCTACTGCATGTGCCTGTTCTTATTGCTCACAGATGCTTATTGCAAAGTAGCTGATACATAACTTCTACCTCTTTTGCAATTTTGGTCATCTGATATATTGGTTTCTTTCGAAGTCAAATTTTGTGCAGAAATATCTGTGTTGTCATTTACTTTATCCTAGGTGGTAGCACCAGTACGTGAGACTTGTGCTCAGACTTTGGGAGTAGTCTTGAAACATATGAATGAGACTGGAGTTCATAAAACTGTGGATGTTCTCCTGAAGCTGCTTACACAGGAACAGTGGGAAGTGAGACATGGTGGTCTCCTAGGAATAAAGTACGCTTTGGCAGTACGTCAGGTAATAACCCTCATGACAAATTGCAGAGAGTTTTGGAACAAAAAGCTCTGCTCAAAGTTGAGGATGTGGCTGAACATTAAATAGGTATGATAAAGCAAGCTTGCTTGCACTGCAGCCTTATGTGGGTTATAAATGCATGCTTGCATCTTTATATCCAGGCTGCAGAAGTCTGCGAGTATATAGCAAAGTTGTACTCTTGTAACTTGGTAAGTTACTTGCACAAAACATGATAAATCGAGACTATGCTTGTCTGGTTTTGGTAGTACTTTCATGTGCCAGGATAACAGCTGAGTGCTACAAGAGTTTAGTCTATTGGTGGCATTATTCTGCAAATGCTGAGCTTTGTTTACACCAAAAAAAACCCCGACCTGAGCTGAGTTACAGTTCATTCAAGTTTATAACCTAGGTTTTGTTTCATGAATGGTAACTTACAATATTTAGATTATAGTCTTGGACCTCTGGCTTCTGTTTTATATAACAGGTTTATTCACACACTCAGATGACATCTTAATTGTTTGGGGCATTATATCCTTTTTAAGTTTAAAAATGCTTGTGATCTTTCTGGCAGGACATGATCAACACTTTATTGCCTAAAGTGTTGCCTGCAATAATTGAAGGTCTCCAAGATCTGGATGATGATGTCCGAGCTGTTGCTGCAGCATCTTTAGTACCAGTAGTGGAAAGCCTCGTCCAACTTCAGTCTCAGAAGGTGACTGAATTGTTTTCCATCAATTCTGATTGAAAAGTTAACTTTTGGTCTGAGTGAAGAAAAGAATGCTTATAGTCAGCTCTTTGATTTTTCCTTTTTTTGTACAATAACTTCTTATTTGTGTAGGTGCCTTTTATTCTTAATACCTTGTGGGATGCACTTCTGGAGTTGGATGACTTGACAGCTTCCACAAACAGTATCATGATCCTTCTTTCTTCCCTTCTGACTTACCCTCAGGTCCGCAAATGCAGGTAACTTTAATTAGTATTGCTTCAGTATTTGCAGGTTTTACTCTTGCTTTCCCTTAAAGTGAAGGTTAGTACAGTGCTTCTATTTTTGTTACATTAGTAAAAGGCAACAAAATAATTAGATGGTACTAGACATTGTTTGCATGTGACTTATTTTTTTTCCTTCTCTCTCTCCATTCATCTTGGATATTTTAGTAAAGGATATCGGTTCCACTCATATGGTGGTCCTGCCCACAGACTGCTTGTTTCTCTGCTCCTTGTTGACAAACTCCGAACAAGCAAGCAAACTGTGTACATCAAAACACATGCATTTACCTGTTGAACTTTACTCTTGGAACAGTTCTAAAGAAAGCTATGAAATTGAAAACTCACATCAGTAGTACAACCAGTAATTCTATGTGGCTGGTTGAAGACGATGCCTAGTTTCTCACTGTTTGGGACTGTCAAATTAAAGGAATTGCATGTTAGTATGTTAACATTTTTCATAAACTCGCAGCATCTGCACTTCAGGTAGATGTTTTACACATCTTATCTTTCTCATCCTATGTGATTGTTACTGCTCAAGCTGTTTTTTGCCCAGATCCAAAATTAGGAATGAAGTTTTGTCACTAATGCCATCTTTAATTCAGCGTGTACTACTTGTGTCAGCTGATGTGCAAGTTCATGCACAAAAGATAGAAGTTTGCTTTAAATTATTTCTAAACTCATAAATGCCTAATAATAAATTCAAAACAAAGCCAAAGCACCTCTTTTCTAAATAGTTGAACAAAGCCCAAAGTATAATCTGGGAAACAACATGGTAAAAACATATGCTTGAATCAACTAGTTCTTTATACCAGTAAGAAAAAACAGTATTTTCCTGAAAAAAGATACTGACTCATACTATTTTAAATGTTTAAGCTGATCATTTGCTTAAAATCACCAAGCGTATGCAATAACACTTCTCTCTTTAAAAAAGCTTTCTTTTTGATAAAATATTAACTGAGGATAAGCAAAATTAACTTAGTTCTGTGTGGTGTTTTTTTTTCCCCTGTCACTGTCTCTGTCTTCTCTTCATGTACTAGTATTCAGCAGTCACTCACAGTTTTGGTCCCACGTGTGTGGCCGTTCTTGCATCACACTATATCTTCTGTCCGAAAAGCAGCACTGGAAACATTATTCACACTGCTGTCTACCCAAGACCAGGTAAGAATTAGAGTTATTAGTGTTTTATTATGATGCATATTGGAATCTGTTTGATCATGATATCCTTGTTTCAGAGCTCTTCAACATGGCTGACTCCAATTCTGCAAGACATGTTGAGGCACATATTTCAATTTTGTATCTTAGAAAGCAACCAAGAAATTCTGGATCTTATTCATAAGGTATTTGCATGACTTAAACACTATATATTTAGGTCGTATCCTGCTCTTTCATATCTTCTGCACTCTTGTGCAGATAAAGAATAGTTTGTTCATGTTAATTATTTTGTAGTTAGCCTATTGATGCTTTACTGTAGAGTGAAGAATAGGATGGTTCCTACAGTTTATCAGCACACATACGATCTTACGTAGACTGCATACAAATTCGTCATGATTTCCACTATGTTTCTTTCCCCAGGTATGGCTGGAACTGTTAAACAAGGCGTCTGTACAGTATGTGGTTGCAGCTGCTTGTCCGTGGATGGGAGCCTGGCTCTGCTTAATGATGCAGCCATCTCATTTGCCCATTGACTTAAACATGTTGCTAGAAGTAAAAACCAGATCAAAAGTAAGTGAAATGTGACCTCTCTAACTGCTCGGGGGAAGTAGGAAATTGATTAGCTGTGTATAAAGACATGTTCTAAAGGTGTTAGAGGGGAGTGATGGTGCTTTTCTACAGGTAACCTAACTTACAAACTTACCTACATGCAACCTAACTTCCAACTTAAATGTAACCTAACTTCCAAACCTCAAGTCTGTACAGCAAAATAGCTCTTGTCAGGTTATCCATGAGAATTCAGAGTTCTGTTGTGTAGCATGCTCCCTGTGAATACTTTATAAAGTCTTTATTTACATGGTTCCAAAACCATCTGTTTGCAGGACTGAGTTAAGTCTAAAAGCATTGTGTAATTTCTGAAAACATGCTGAAAGAGGACCATAGAATACTATTAGCAGAGAGATGATTTGTAATGATTAACTACCTTAAGAAATCTGTTATCCAAGAAATGTTCTGGCTTAGTCAAATTTTTGCAGGGTATAATGGTTATTGGAAATGTTATGCAATATGAATTAATCTTTTCTATTACAAACACATTTACTTTCAACCTCTCCCAACTTAATTCCGTAGGAAAAGGCTGGTGCTAAACTGCGTCAAGGTCAAACCCAGAATAAGGAAGTGATTCAGGAATATATTGCTGGGGCAGACAGCATTGCAGAAGATCCAGCAACCAGAGATTATGTTGTCATGCGAGCTCGGATGATGGCAGCAAAGTCAGTTTACTGAAAATCTGAGAAAATATTTAAAAGCCATTTATCTTTTTTGTTACATAGTGTTTTTGCAAAAACTTAATTATGTAGACTTTTTTTGGCATCTTCATTTTGAATCATTAAATGTAGAGTAATTATAACATTGAAGTGACTGTTCTTTCTCCTTTTGTCAGGTTGCTGGGAGCACTTTGTTGTTGCATTTGTGACCCAGGTGTAAATACTGTTACTCAAGAAATAAAGCCAGCTGAATCATTAGCTCAGCTACTGCTCTTCCACTTGAATTCTAAATCTGCCTTGCAGAGGATTAGTGTTGCATTAGTAATCTGTGAGTGGGCAGCCTTGCAAAAGGTAGGATGTTTCTGCAGCAAAAATAAATTTTACATACTATTTTAATCCACAGCTTGTCACCTGCTACTTAGTTTGAAATAAAATTTCAGTTGGTAAGCTAAAATGGTATTTGTACATCTAAATACTAAAAGCTTGATTGGTAGACAATGGAGGAATACATTACTTGGTAGCTAAAAGCCAACTGTCAGAACTATGAATCAGTAAATATGTTCACATTTCTTCTACAAATAAGTCTGTTCTCAAGATGCATGTTATCTAAGGTCAATGCTTCCTTTTAACATGACTGTCTTTCCTGTATTCACTATCACTTTGGTTCTAGTGGCGGACTGAAGGTTTCATTCATAATCTTTAATATTGTGGATTGCAAATGTTAATGGTCCCTCTGGAAACTGGATTTT
This sequence comes from Chroicocephalus ridibundus, assembly GCF_963924245.1. Lineage (NCBI taxonomy): Eukaryota > Metazoa > Chordata > Aves > Charadriiformes > Laridae > Chroicocephalus > Chroicocephalus ridibundus. Next base: position 17,869,560 of record NC_086289.1, read on the forward strand.
TGTGTCTAGATTGCAGTGTTTTAGTGGCCAAAACCAAACAAAATAAATTGGGAGTACTCAGAAATAACCAATTGCGTCTCTTCCTGTTACAGGAGTGTAGAACTGTGGCCATTTGTGTGCAACCTCGTTTGCTTGGGGTCCTTTCTGAACATCTTTATTACGATGAAATTGCTGTTCCTTTTACACGAATGCAGAATGAATGTAAACAACTCATCTCACTGTTAGCTGATGCACACATTGACATTGGAAACAGAGTAAACTGCAGTGTATTTACAATAGATCAAGCTAATGAGCTGGTAAGTAGGGGCATACCTGCCCTTCTTTCAAATCTGTTCTTGTCTTGAAATACATCTTCAGCATAATTATTACACAGATAGTAAATTTAAGCAATAATGTGGTGATCTTACACATCCTTTTATATGAAATATGTAATAGGTACTTACCAATTTCCCTGTGGTGTTTACAGACTATGCCAAAAATTGAGTAGAATGCAAGCTAGATACTTAACAGGAGGAAAAAATTTGACAGTGTTCTGATTCCAGGTGTAGATTCCCTCCTGAAATCTACACAGAAGAAACCAAAGCAGGCTGGAACTCCTTCAAAGCCACTGTCAAAAGACTAGTAAATAAACTGCATAAATTCTAGGACCTCCCCTCCCCAAGCATGTGTTTTAACATGTTTTTTTTTCCTGGCTCTTCAATTTGTTTGTCTCTAAATCTGAAAACGTCAGTGTTAGATGTGCTAATAAAAGGTAACTCGTGACGTGAAAAGCTCTGTAAGTAAAAATAGAGCTGATAATGTTGGGACAAGAAATAAAAAGGTTTTTCTTCCAACCCCAAACTGGCTTCTTAATCAGAGAGAAAGATATGGGTATGGACAGATAAGGTGGGATGTAAATTAAGAGCTTGTGGATTTGAAAGCCTGCAAAACAAAATGGGACTGGGGTGGGAGGAGTGCGTAGATCTGGGGGGATTGAAGGAATGGTGATGGATGTGGTGCACCTTGGGGCAGGAGAGGAGGGAGATTAGCATCCTGGATGTATTTGTGTATCCAGCTGGGCTGCTGAGGATAAGAATAAGAGAAGGTTTAAATTTGTACGATTATGGCCATGATGACTGTAGCACGATGGAGCTTGAAATTCTCAGATGGTAGTATTTGTGTAGTAATATGCAGTAGCTTAACTTGGAGATCTCAACATATCTTTAAAGTTATCTATAACTGTGTATATGGGCGGAGGGGATTTTGGCAGCTAGTCTGATTGTGGCTACCACCTAAAATGAATAAATTTCCAAGGTAAAGCTAGACAGAATCGTGTGAGCTCATAGTCCGTGAAGTACAGGAGTTTTCATATACCTCAACTGTTTATTCTTGAGTCTAGTAATAGGGCTGCTTGATCAATGCATGTTTTTTCAAAAGATACCCATTCTGGTTTAGAAGACCCGTTCCATAACTACTTGCTATTTTCTGTGGCTGTCTTCTGCACCCTTTTCAACTCCTCCAGAGTTCTTGAAATACAGACACCAAACCTACTCTGCATTGTAGTATGGATCTTCATGCATCAGATGTAAAAACCCTGCACTCCTCCTTGCTGTTTATATTTTTTGCATCTTTTGGTCATTGCAGTCATCAAGGTTATGTGGAGTAGAACTTGAGGTATCTATAGAGTGAAGCAGTACAAGTCTGATAGTTGAAAGACTTGACCTGAACAGTTAAAATTAAAAGACAAAAACCAACAACACCCACCCCCCGGCCCCAGACCAACCTTGTCAACAGCTGTCATCTTTTCTTTACTTAGGAGCCTAACTATCCCACCAGTAGACTAAGTTCAGCATTCCATGATTCCATGTTGCTTTTGATTGGTTTCCTGTGAAAGATTTAAGCAACAGTAGTCAGTCAATTGTGAGTAAGGGAGGATATGGCAAGTCCTGCGACTGCTGTGTTGTGCTGACTTTTTCCTTAGTCTCTCTCCTCAAAAGAAAATCAGCTTAGAAACAAATATTTCATGTATGGGACCTTGCACATCCTCCCTGCACATCCTTTCTGGCCTCTAGTATTCGTAGCATATTCTCCTTCGCTTATCTGTCATGCACCAGAATATCTGGATATATCTGGCGGATATAGGACAGTCTAAATTTGGAGGAGTACGTAAACTCCTCTTTTAGCTTTGGGAATCTAGACTTGAAATATTTGTAATATGCCTGATTTTCCCCTTGAGCTGCACTTTAAGATGCCAGAAACTACATTTTGGAGCATTTCCTGCTATTTGCTGGGAAAATTGAGATGATAATACCTGGTGAAGTGAATCGTATTCTGTCATGAAAACCATGGTTTTCAGAGAATAATTTTTTTTACAGTAAATGAAACACATTTGTAACTCTCTTCCTTTTTACTAGGTTACTTCTGTTTTCAATGAGGTGACATCATCCTTTACTTTGAATCCTAAAATTCTGCAGCAGTTGGACAGTAAACGACAACAAGTCCAAATGACTGTTACAGAAACAAATCAAGAATGGCAAGTGTTGCATCTGCGAGTCCATACATTTGCTGCATGTGCAGTTGTGAACTTGCATCAACTTCCAGAAAAACTAAATCCTGTTATAAAACCCTTAATGGAAGCTATCAAAAAAGAGGAGAATACACTGGTACAAAACTATGTGGCTTCATGCATAGCTAAGTTACTTCAGCAGTGTACAACAAGGTCTCCTTGTCCCAACTCAAAGATTATAAAAAATCTCTGCAACTCCCTCTGTGTGGATCCACATCTTACTCCACTAGCAGCATGTCCTGCACAGCCTCAGAGTAGCCATGAAAACTCAAAAGGTATGATATCTAAGACTGCCAGGATTCTTAAAATATGTCTGCTTGTCTCTGAACTGTTAAAATGAGTATCTGAGTGAGTCTTGGTTTTGTTGTTTTTAAAATGCCAGCAACTGAGTCTTCATTTCTTAATAATTATTTCATTTAGGTGTCTTAAATTACACACTGTGTGCAACTAGTGATGTGTATAGTTTTCAGAAACTTTATGTATAAAAGACTTTTGTTCCAATTTTCGATTATTTACTGTTGTTCAATTATTATCCACTTATGATCATGTTTCATTTACATGTGTTACGAAGCTTTTCATTGAAATTGAATCAGTATAGAAATTAGAGTAGCTGGTTAAAAAAAGTCTGACTTGTGTTATGTTCCATAGGCTAACAGTAAGATAACAGAAGATGAGGATAGTGTTGGAAAGGAACAACTCGAGGCCAGGCTGGATGGAGCTCTGAGCAACCTGGTCTAGTAGGAGGTGGCAGGGGGGTTGGAACAAGAGGGTCTTCAGGGTCCCTTCCAACCTAAACCATTCTCTGACTCTGTGGATTATCTTTAAATGACTATTGCTAAAAATGTATGGATTGAATGAACAACACAAATTAAGACCTTAATACTCTCAAAGATTCTAACCTGCTTTAAGGTTTGACCGTTATGCATTTTACTTAATGAATGCGTCCTCCTTCCTCTCAGAGTAGAATAACATTCATACCTGATTGAAAATTAGGCTGATTGGCATAAATAGAAACATCAACAAATCCAAAGATACTGGTGGCATCTACTGTTGTATTGTGGTAGAAGTCTTAAACTGTTTATAAAGGACACAGAATGTGTTTGTTTAAACTTTAGAACTTAATGTGTTGTTTTACATAAAAAACAACTGTGCAAACTTTTTTCTATGTGACTGAAGTTTTGGTACCTGTATTTCTTGATAAATAAGAATTTTTGTGGCAATTTGCACGCTTAGATTTTCTTTACAAGTCTGTAATGTGCTCTTAACAGAGTAACTCTACTCTGTACTTAAATTTTTCCATCCTTGAGGACGATGACATGGGGTTTCTTAAAGCACGTTGAGATCTGCAGGTGACTTGTAGGAAGCTATCACTTCCACCTACGTTTTAAACTGCGGCTTCAATCATTGTCAGCTATTCTCTCTTTTCCTTTAGGGCCCAACTCTGATAAAGATGGGATGCATCATACAGTTACAAAGCACAGGGGAATAATTACACTGTACAGACATCAGAAAGCTGCTTTTGCCATCACAAGTCGGCGAGGTCCTACTCCAAAAGCTCCAAAAGCCCCAATTGCAGATCTTCCTACTGGTAGTAGTGGAAGCATTCCTACGGAACTTGATGAGGTAAACTTCAAAAACTCGCATTTGCAACTTGCACATGTATTCGTCCCTTCCATTAGTTTGAATTCACTGGAGTTGATAGCATTATAATAGGGATGTCCAGGATCTTTTCGTGAGAGAACTGGGTTGACATAAAACTTTGTGATGCAGGCAGCATAGGTTAGTTGATGAGTATATGAAGTTTTAAATCTTCAGTGTGTCAATAAGAAAATTAATATTCCTGAAATATCTCACATTTAGTATGGGATATGAGTATCTCAATATAAATCCATGCAAATGAATTTCCACAAACTGTGCTGTGATTGTGTCCCACTACCTGTTTTAATGTTGGTTATCTTGATGCACAATAGAATCTCTGAAGCATTACAAACAGTATTTGAAATATGACTGGCTTTAGGATATACAAGTGACTTCCACACTTGATATGCTAAATATTTTTGTTACTGTTTTATTCATATAAAACTTCAGTGTGTTTTAGTAAGACCCTAGTCAGGACTGTGAGTCCTAATCAGTGTTGTGGATTTTGTTCTTAATTGTTAAAGTGATTTTTATCAATGCTGCTTTCTGAAGAGGGTGGGAGGAAGAGAAGAGGCTTAATAACAAATCAAGTGTTGCTTTTGGGAAGCTTTTCTAGCATGCTACTGTTCTTGGTGTCCCCTATATTGGCAATATCTGAAGTTCTGGAGCTGGAATCAGTTGGAAAACCCCTTGTTGAAGTGGACCTGTGTCAGCAAAAGTCATATCCCGAAACTTCATAGGATTTAAATAACTTGCTGTAACAGATTTTAACTTTTTTACCTGTATAAAAGATAACTTACAAAGAAAAAAATGAACCCGCAAATGTGTCGTAGGTGGCTATAAACACAATCAGAATTGAATGCCTATATAACAATGGGAGCCTCCTTGAAAATAATTGTTACTCTTAAATGTATCTGTCCTCATTACTTTATTAAATTGTTTAATTCTAGGCTCAGAAACCTTATGTTGTACAGAGAAGAGGAGCTGAATTTGCCTTATCTACTATAGCTAAACATTTTGGTGCTGAAATGGCAACGGGATTGCCACATCTCTGGGATGCTATGGTTGGTTCATTAAGGAACAACATTCACACAAATAATTTTGGTAATTACACTTCTGATTTAAGCTGAAGAGGGGGGTGGGGCTGGTAGGCTGAGTGCAGTAGGTCAGTCTTAAACTGAACACCTTTTCTGTTTTTAACAGACCGAAAGTCCTTACTGGAAAAAGGAGATGCTCCTGCCCAGGAGCTAGTAAATTCTTTACAGGTTTTTGAAACAACAGCAGCTTCAATGGATACTCAGCTACATCCTCTGGTAATCATATTCCAAAGCAGCTTTTGTATGAAGCACTTAAGTCTGTTCATTGCCACTGTTTTAAATCTTTGTTTTCTAAGGCTTCTCTTTAGATGTCTTCCTAATTTTGCTCAAATGGTGTTTTTATTGCCCTTACTAGCCTGCCTGTTCTCCAAGTCCTTGTATTCTAGTCTTGATAAACTGAAGACATGGCCTTCTATCTTCAGCAGTTAAGTTGTTAGGTTTCAAAGCTATTTCTTCCCTGCGTTTCAGTTATGACAGTATTTATGCTATTGTGTTATATTGAAATCAGCATTTCAACTCTGTTTTATTCTAATTACAGATATCCTAAACCTGGAGAACAAGCAGGCTCCCTGTGCAGGGAATGCAAAAATTATGGGATATTTCAGTTACCCCCAAGTAGACTGGATTAGATTAATTTTTTAATTATTTCTTTTTACTCACCACTCAATATAAAAAACTTAACATCTTATACGCAGTAGTAGGTTCTGAACTGACTATTTCTACTAAGCAGAGAGATCCTGGAGTTGGAGTTAGGATAGTTCTGTTAAAGTATCAGTTGAATGTAAAATACTGGTTGAAAAAAATAGAAAGTTAAGAAAGAAACAGAACAAGAAAGTCACCATTATGCCTGCATCTGAATGCAATTTTCAGTACTAGCTTATATCCAGTACTATAGTTCAGAATAAATATAGTAGCACTGGAAGAGGCATAGAGAAGGGCAACAGGATGAGAAAAGTATGCAAGGAAGAAGTAGGCCAGAACTCTGTCTGGAGAGGATATGATGGGAAAGGATTGGCATAAGGAGTGGCTGTAGAATTCTGAGCAGATGGAGAAGATTCATGTGGCACATATGGAATTGTTTCTTATCTATTTTAATAAAATACTGAAGCGATTTTGAGTTAATTTAGCATGACATGGAAAGATGTTTATATATATGTATTTTATATATACAGATATACATATAATGTGTAGTTAATGTGTAGATTGGTTTGGGGGGTACCAATACTGTACACAGGTTTCAAAAAGAATACAAAAATCCTAGAAAATCAAGGAAAGCGGAACTTCTCATTCATCAAAGCTAATATTTTGAGAATTTTACACGAGTAAAAACATGACCATCTAGTATCTGACATAAAAAGTTATTTGTGCTGATGGAAGAAAAGGCATGTATGTACACACGTACCCCTTTGGGAAGATGTGAATTTCCTTCTGGGTGTCTGTCTTGTCACACAGAGTTAATAAGACTCCCAACATGGATAATTCATCTGCCTAAACAGAAATGTATGAGTCTAGGATGAATTTGCTAGCTGGAAGAAATTCTTTAATCGATGTATCTGTATTTAAGCAATACTGGGGTTTTTTAATATGAAAAGTTCTGAGTACTTAGTCATGTATTTTTTCCAGTGTGAAACACTTCCTTAATTATTCTTTAATTTGCATTTTGACTAAAACCCTAAACGTTTTATTACTCTCTGAATTTTAACTGTATTGGGGAGCAATATCTGTTCAAAGTTCAATTGTCTTTTTCTTCTGAAACAGTTTTTTTGGTTCAAAACAATTTCTTGGTTTGGAACAATTAGATCTTGTGAAGGAGCTATTTCTAGCATTCTTTGGGAGGCAACAGTGTCTTTAAAATACTGTATACTTCAAAATAATTTAGTAATTTGTTTATAGTTCATATTAACCTTTTTTTTTCACCTACTCTCTTTTTCTATTCAGTTAATACAGCATTTGTCTCATCTTTATATGTGCCTTCAACATCCCAGCACTGCAGTGAGACACATGGCTGCTCGTTGTGTAGGTGTTATGAGCAAAATAGCTACCATGGAAACAATGAATATCTTTCTAGAGAAAGTTCTACCATGGTTGGGAGCAATAGATGACAACACCAAACAAGAAGGTGCAATTGAAGCACTTGCATGTATCCTTGCTTGAGTATTCAAAAATGCAGAAACCTCTTTGCAGTTGCATAATTTTGGGGAACAAAAAACGATGCCTGAAAAAAACAGAGGAGGAATGAAATAAAATGTTAAGCTATTTTTCTCCTGTAGGTAAGAAATAGAAGAAATGTAATTCAGGTTCTCAAACCATGGAATTCACTGGGCTAAATGTAGCTGGGTAGGTCAGATTTTTTTTATTATTATTTCTGTTGCTTTGTTAGTATAAGTCTTTTTCATCTGCATGTAATACATTCATGATTTTTTACCTTTTGAGTGTGAAATCTGCCAGGTATATATTGATGTCAGACAATCCTGAACTGGTAAAAACTGTTTCCTTAATAACTGATCCAGGTGTAATGGAGCAGCTGGATGTTGGTATTGTTCCATACATTGTTCTTCTAGTGGTTCCGGTTCTGGGTAGAATGAGTGATCAGACAGACAGCGTACGTTTCATGGCTACTCAGTGCTTTGCAACACTAATTAGACTAATGCCTCTTGAGGTAAGCTGAAGTTGTAAGTATACTGAGTATGTGAACTGTCCTGTATCCACTTTTTCACCAGCCACAAAGTCCAAGCTTTTGACTTACTGAATGCTGAATAGATGTTGAGACCAGATCAGATAATTGCAGATATGTCTTTTATAATGCAGCTGAGGAAAACTGGACCCTCTGTAACTTTCTAAACGAATGTTATAGTAAAATTTTTCGTTTTAATAAAGTGTATATTCATTAATTTTGCATGTAATTCTGCTTTTGCTAGTTTGGGCTCCAAAGTCCTGGGGGTTAATGTGTTACCTCCCTAGGTATGTGTGGTGTTGTATATGTGGTGAACTGTATTAAAAAAAAGTATTAATAGAAATAGTGCTGAGATAAGTACAGTTAACTTATTCCTAGTTCTGAAAATCAAAAAGCCCTGCCCTACAGCTTTGGGCAAAATATTATGCGTATTATGGTGCAGTAGTATTAATCCATACAGATTTGCTTCAGTTCTTCATGCCAACTACAACTTGCATACCTCAGACACTTCCTGATATTGCACTTCAAAGACTACAAGGCTTCTAAGTAACTTATTTTCACCACCAGATTGTAATAGAAGATAGTTCAGAACTTGTTTGCATGTTTCTAATGAAAAAAAGTAAAAATGTCAGTTTAATGGGTTTAGTATCTTTCATTATCTCAACTTTTAATTTAGCATAGAACCTTAGAATCATAGAATAGTTTAGGCTGGAAGGGACCTTTAAAGGTCATCTAGTCCAACCCCCCTGCGATGACCAGGGACATCTTCAACTAGATCAGGTTGCTCAGAGCCCCGTTCAACCTGACCCTGAATGTTTCCAGGGATGGTGAGATTGAGATTGAAATAACTTTATGATTAAGTTTTCATAGACAAAGTTTCACACATGCTTTGTGTGGACAAAAAACCCTTATGGAGTGGTGGTTTATGGATACAGTTTTACTTTTTTAAATGGGAAGACTTCTTAGGGTATTCTTGCAGGTATTTCATAAAACAAACTTACATTTTTTCAGTAGTTATAGTGGTATCATTAAAACAACAAAAAAACTTTCCACTCTTTGAATTTCATGTCCCTGAAGCATGACTTAGTTCTGTAACTACGCAAAGACCTTATCTAGTGTTTTTTGTTTATTGCTGTTGTTTTATGTGCTACCTAAAATGCATGAATTCAGCTGCTGGATAAGTAAAAGTGATAGAGGTTTGAATAAGCTTGGAGTTTCTAATCCGTATTTCTGTATTGGTTTCTAATTGTAAGGAATTGGATACAATAGCAATACATAAGTTGGGAGAACTTAGCTATGCTCAGTTTCCTGTATCTTTATTCTCAATTTCATTATTCATTCAACCATAAAAATGAAAATATGACTGAGAGAAGGATTGTAAGATAAATGGTTCAACTTTAATCTGTCCTGTTTTATTGATAAGCGATCATGCTGCAAGTTGACCATATACTTAAACCAATTTGTATGGTATTCACTTTTCAGACATGTTCTTTTAAAAGAGAGGATAGGAAGAGCAGTTGAACAAGTAGGCTGTTGTCTGTGTTTATGTACATACTTAAATACCTTACTGGAACACTTTTAACATCTGAAATCGGGGTTAGTTTTCCCCATTTTCCCCCTTCCTTATTAACCACGTGCACAGTGGAATTATTTGATAGTTTTTCTTCTCAGCCAGGAGCCCTCGTAAAGCTATTAGTAACTTGGGTTTTGAAGTAAAGATAACTAAAGATGGAGGTGGCCCAGAAAACCGGGATGACAGATGTGATGATGGAAAATATCAGTGCCTCTTTTGCTACTGTATATTATTAGTAAGCAAGAATGTCTGAGCGTATTTGTCCCCAGATAGCTTCTTTGGGCTTCTGGCCTGGTACAGGAAGTACCTAGGAAGCCAAGGTCTGCAGCCACAAACCTGAAGGTGTTTAGGTTTTTCTTTTTCTCAATAGCTTCCAACTTCTTGAATTCATCCTATGGATTTCAGTATCACTTTAGATTTAGTTCTCCTAATATCTGTAGGAGAAAAAAATCCATCTAACTTTGGATGGTAGAATGTCCTTTGGGTGTCAAAGGTTTCTCTCTAGCCAGCCAGATAAACTCTCCGATTAGAGGAAGAATAGCTCAGTCTGTAAAATCTTACAAGGATGACTAGGATTTCCCCTCTTCTATGCAATTGTATCAAGCTTTTCAGTGTGTCCTTTTCGGGCAGAACTTGTCTTTTGCAGCCTACAGCTCTGGATGAGTTGATCTGCAAGGAGTCAAACAAGTATAGCACTGAGTTTGGATTTATAGAACTGAGAAGACTGCAGATCTTTGCCATCTGTTCAAAATGTCTAAGCTAGTATGAGGTTTTATTTCTTACTCTCTGTGTGAAAATTAAGTACTTGTAGCCCTTACATTACTGCTTTAAAAATATTATCCTAGGCTGGTATACCAGATCCACCAAACATGTCTGAAGAATTAATCCGAATGAAAGCTAAAGAACGTCACTTTCTGGAACAATTATTGGATGGAAAAAAACTGGAAAACTATAAAATTCCAGTACCAATCAAAGCAGAACTCAGAAAATATCAGCAGGTAACAGCTTATATTTTAAAAGAGCACTAAGTTCCAGTCTGGTAGGATTTTATGGAAGGGTAGGAGTTGTTCGGGTGCTTGGGTTTTTTGCTTGCGTTTTTTGGGGGGTTTAGTTTTCATTTTAGCTGTGCAGTGTGTATCCTGGACTCTTGGGTAAAGAAGAATAAATGAAGTAATACATGCCATTTATACTGTTTTAACAACATTTTTCTTCCCCTTTCTGGATTCTGTCATTTTTCTCAAGGAATGGCAGCAAACGGGCTGTGCCTTGCTTAGGCTGACTGTGGGAGCTCACCGCTGCAAAGCCAGGCCTCGTTGTACTGTTTGGCTGCTTGCGTTTCTGCCTTTTTTTTCCCCTCTGCTTTGATTGAATGGGCTGTAGTGGATGTGTTTATGGCGGGAAACAAGCTCATAGTTTGGCAGTGGTGTGTGACAGAACATACAGATGTTTGAACTGAAGCTTAACTAGCCAAAAGCCACTTTTTTTACTTCTGAGGCACTCTTTCTATTTTCTGATTTCAGGATGGAGTGAACTGGCTGGCATTTCTCAATAAATACAAACTTCATGGAATTCTTTGTGATGACATGGGTTTAGGAAAAACTTTGCAATCCATTTGCATTCTTGCAGGTGATCATTGCCTCAGGTAAGCTTAAACAAATAACATTCTATCTTAAAGACTTTAATGATAGGCTTTATCCATGGTAATGACTCTGGATGTAGACCTGGGCAACTGGCTGTAGGTGGCTTTGCTTGAGCAGGGGGGTTGGACCAGGTGACCTCCAGACGGCCCTTCTAACTTCAATGGTTCTGTGAAAAATAATTGTTTTGAACTTCTTTTGATATTCTTGAAGGGCTCAGGAATATGCAAGAACAAAACTGGTGGACAGTGTTCCTCTTCCCTCCTTGGTGGTGTGCCCTCCTACACTCACAGGACACTGGGTGGATGAAGTGGGCAAATTTTGCTCAAAAGAATATCTTAATCCTTTGCACTATACAGGACCTCCTACTGAGAGAGCAAGGTAACGCGCTTTGCATTTATGACAGATAAGAATGAAATACCACACACAGAATTTTGCAATTCACTTTACTACTGAAGCACAGTTTGTAGGCATGGTAAAACTTATAGTAGTACTTTTAAAGGCTGAAATAATAACATATGTAAGGAACACTTGAGTTATGATCTCTCTTTTTTTTCTTAAGATTACAACACCAGGTGAAAAGACACAATCTCATAGTGGCTTCATATGATGTTGTGAGAAATGACATTGATTTCTTCAGGTAAAAATTGATTCATTTTCTGAGGTTTTTATAGCTTAGAATTTTAAATGCTACTTAAGTCTATGTTCTTCTTTTCTAGAAATATTAAATTTAATTACTGCATTCTTGATGAAGGCCATGTAATAAAAAATGGAAAAACAAAGCTGTCAAAAGCAGTAAAACAGCTGACTGCCAATTACAGGATAATTCTTTCTGGGACACCAATCCAGGTAACTGCTTTTCTTTTTTCCTAAGGAGTTGGGTAAGTACTAGAAAACAAGCAAGAGGGGTCTACTTTGCAGTCCCATTTTCTTGTGCTTTTTATCAGAGTTGTCTTGTTCAAAGTACACATTGTAAAAAAGCCTTTCATTGCTAAATGCTTGAAACTACATCTTCTTCCTTTCCCAGTATACCCACGTATAGGGGAATGGGTACAGGATCTTGGTACTAATGGGGCTCAAACGTTTGCAACAAGGCTTTCTCAACCACTTGTTCATTAAGTAGCAGGCAGGGAAGGGAAGAGTGCATTTCCTTATACCTCTAGTTAAATTAGCAAGAAACTTGACTCAGAACTCCAGATTTGGGCTTTGTCCAAAATGACTTGTCTGTGGAGTATCTGTCTTATCCAGGACTAAGACCACCCATCTCTCCTGGGTTTTGTTGTCCAGAAGAACTCAAGGTGTTGCTTAAGACATCAGACGCAGTACAAAGTCCATTTATATGTTAAACTGCATGTTCAGGTCTTCCTGTAACTTAAGTTCAAGAAAGAGCCACCAAGTTTCAGGAGCTCAAAAGTATGTTGAATTGTTATGTTTGTAGTATTTCATAGGCAGTGTTAAATATGTATGGAAATGTTTCTGATAGCTTTTAACAGTTCATTACTCTTGAAAACAATTTAACAATTTTTTTTTATGTACAGAACAACGTCTTAGAGTTGTGGTCGCTGTTTGACTTCCTTATGCCAGGATTTTTGGGTACTGAACGCCAATTTGCAGCTCGTTATGGCAAACCAATACTGGCAAGTAGAGATGCCCGAAGCTCCAGTCGAGAACAAGAAGCTGGTAAGGATCAAACATTAAGTCTTTGTTTTTCTTGTTTTCTTCCTTTGTGAGAACTGCTAATGAGAAGAGAAAATATGGTCAGTGCAAACATAAGAGATTGGGGAGGGGCTGAATGTTTTGAAATTTTTTTCCCTAAAATACTGCTTTCACTGCCTTCACTAGGGGTTCTTGCCATGGAAGCACTGCACCGTCAAGTTTTGCCATTCCTGCTGAGGAGAATGAAAGAGGATGTACTGCAGGATCTTCCACCCAAAATTATTCAAGATTATTACTGTATTCTCAGTCCTCTACAGGTACGCTTAAAAAGTTGACTGGAAGCTTAATTTTTTCCGCACAGTTAAGACCACAAAGGAACCACATCTGTGTTCCTGGGTCAATCTGATGTCAGCTCCTGCATTCTCTGGGACCACAGGACTAAAAAGTTTTTCTAGTACACGTAGAAGAACTAATTTCAATCCAGTTGTAGTAGAGTGTTTCTTTAGCTTAATTTCTGGTATCGTTCTACAAGAACAACATCTAAGCATCTGCAGATTTTTTTAAAGAATACTTTCCAAGCTGAAAGAAAATAAATTGCAAGAGATTCCACTGCTACATATGAAATAGATTTATTGATTTACAATAATTCAGAACTTTAAGTCGAAACTCAGGTCTAAAAATAACTGTCTGTCTGTCTTCTGTCGGGTAAAACATACTTTTTCTCTTCTTTGGGGCCTGGCCTACAGGTTCAGCTTTATGAAGATTTTGCCAAGTCTCGTGCCAAATGTGATATTGATGAAACAGTTTCTTCCATTTCACTGAATGAGGAAACTGAAAAACCAAAGCTTAAAGCTACAGGTCATGTATTTCAGGTACAGATTTCTTCAGTAATTTTTACTACCTAGTTCATTGATTTCTGGTAACTGTATTTCTGGGTTCAATAAAAAATGAAAATCAAAATAGTTAACTTACACATTTGTGGCGATACGACGTAAGTAAAATATTTAGATTTTTGGATCAGACTGCCCGGCATGTGATGTATAGCTATTATGCTTAAATTATATTTTTGTGTCTTAAGTCTTATAAGACAGTCTTAAATAGCTGAACACCAGAAAAATTTAGTGGATCTTGGATATTACTCTGAATTAAAAAATAATTACCAAAAGTGCAAAACCTCAAAACAAGAGGGAACTAATTTTGATCTCATCAGTTGTTACGCTACAAAATTAAGATTTTAAAACATGAAAAAAAGTTTCTTTAAGGTTAGATCTGAATGCATGAAGGTTCATGGTCTTACAGAATTGCCAGCCAAGTCTTGGCTACTTGGAAACAATAATTCTCAAAGGCTCTGCACAGCTCTCAAACCCATCTACTGTATCGCACACAAATATGAGGGTGTGGGAAATGGTAGTCTTTGCGCTGTTCCTGAAACAGGAACCAAGATCATTATGATCCTAACACACTTGAAATACAGCCTTTCTTAATATAAATGTGCAACTTTAGGGTATATTTTCACTAAAATAAAGTCCAAATTGTGGAATGGGGCTGAGTGGCCCCTGTACTTAGAATCAATTTTGTTCATCCTTTTTGTGTAACTACATTGTTGCTAACCATTCCTTTGAACTTCATTTCTTAAATAAAGGCATTGCAATACTTACGGAAGCTATGCAACCATCCAGCGTTAGTGTTAACAACACAACATCCAGAATATAAAAGAATTACAGAGCAACTTGCAGCTCATAATTCATCACTTCGAGATATCCAACACGCACCTAAGCTGTCTGCTTTAAAACAAGTAAGTAGGCTTGCATGTTGTGCTTTACGTTTCCTAAATGTGTGTCTACTGATATTACAATTTAGAAGGTTTTGTTTAAGACTTCATCAATATGAAAACTGATCTTAAAACACTAGTTAAGTAGCAAATAGAATACAAGGGGGTGTTAGGCATATGTATTATTTTTCCTGTTAATTCAAGGGGGAGAGGGAGGCACAAGGTTGCTTCAAGGTGATGATGTTTACATAATTTTTGCTGCCCTGTCAAAAATATTTTACTTTGTTTCTTACTGCTGTTCCTCTTGTTACAGAAAAACTTTTCTCCTGTTTATTATACAGGAGACTATTAGCTTGATAATGTTACATTGTGTTACATACTTAAATTCTACTGTGAGTAAAGAAAAATGAAGAAAATGACTATTCTGTTGACTCTTAAATTTTTCAGTTTGGCAGTGAAGCCAAACTTTGCATTATGTCATTTAAGTGACTGTCATTTAAAGACTTCCTTCTGTAGTTTTTAGTTTCTTATTTCTACTTTTGATAGTCCATCACTGTCAATATTTACATGAGATCTACTGTCATTTTGATCACACACTTCAATGCTGTTTTACTTTAAGCTGCTGCTAGACTGTGGTTTGGGGAATGGTGGATCTTCAGAAAGCGGTACAGAAGCTGTTGTGGCCCAGCACAGAGTACTTATCTTCTGTCAACTTAAAAGTATGCTGGATATAGTGGAGCATGACCTTCTCAGACCTCAGTTACCTTCAGTTACTTACTTACGACTAGATGGCAGCATACCTGCTGGTCAGAGGCATTCCATTGTTTCACGGTAAGCATATCCCTTCATAACCAATATGAGGCCAACTGTAATGAACTATATGATTTATATAGTACAAAATGGTTCCTTTGTCTGCCTCAAAAGTAGTTGGGGTTCATAAATTCATTATTTAAATTAAATTTACCATGCTTAACTTTTCTTATATGCAGGTTTAATAATGACCCATCTATAGATGTTCTTTTGCTCACCACTCATGTTGGTGGATTGGGACTTAACTTAACAGGGGCTGATACAGTAGTATTTGTGGAACATGACTGGAACCCAATGAGAGACCTGCAAGCCATGGATCGGGCACATCGCATTGGGCAGGTGAAAAACTCTTTTAATTTCTCTTCAGTTTTTTTCTCTTGCTGAACTCCTCTTTCTTTGAATTTGGATAAAGTTGTAGCATATAATAAAAGTGACATCTGGGACTTTCCACCAAGCTTCCATTCATATTGCATTCTTGCAAATATGCCAGATGTTGAAGTGTGTACTTTCTTATCCTATCCCCAACTTGGTGTGCCTTCTCTTCTGTACTTCCTGAGCTGCTGAGGAGGGGCCAGGGATGAATCACCCTTCAGTGGAGGAAGAGATGCAACTGAGACAAGGAGCTGGGGAAGCCCTGAGGGTTGTCCTCTGATGACAGGGAAAGAGCGACTGCTGTTAGTCTCCCTCTACAGCTGTAAAAAGCAGTGAATTCTTAACTTACTGCACACAGATGGAGTTGCAGGTGCCTCTACTGTATCCTAGCATAGTCTCATTCTTTTCATCTAACATCAGTCAAGCTTATTCAGTAACTACTGAAGAGTAACTCCAAGCCAAACTGCTACCAGACTGTCCACGATGCATACTTTAAAAGGTTATGCTTTCTTGAATACCTAAGATGATATTTTTTAGCGAAGTGTGCTTTTTTCTTTCAGAAACGTGTTGTTAATGTATATCGCCTGATAACCAGGGGAACTCTAGAGGAGAAGATCATGGGTCTTCAAAAGTTCAAAATGAATATTGCAAATACAGTGATCAGCCAAGAAAATGCAAGCCTACAGAGCATGGGAACAGAACAGCTTCTTGATCTGTTCACTCTTGACAAGGTAAAAAACTATTTTTACAAATACCTACCAAAAATAGAGAAAGCTTAGTGAAAAGCTTTGCTTTGAACTGTAAAATTTAATCGGATGAATACTTGGAATGTTGGAATGATGAATAGTAGACAGCTCTCTGAAAACCAGGATGAAGTGACATGCCCCCCAAAGGAATCATCAGACTCAAAGAATTTAGTATATTCCTGAAAACATTATTCTGTATATTAATTGATTTTTTTCTTTTGTGAAGGATGGGAAAACTGAAAAAGCAGATACCTCTACCTCTTCTGGGAAAGCGTCAATGAAATCAGTACTCGAAAACCTTGGAGAACTATGGGATCAAGAACAGTATGACACTGAATACAGTCTTG
This sequence comes from Chroicocephalus ridibundus, assembly GCF_963924245.1. Lineage (NCBI taxonomy): Eukaryota > Metazoa > Chordata > Aves > Charadriiformes > Laridae > Chroicocephalus > Chroicocephalus ridibundus. The sequence continues at coordinate 17,886,426 of NC_086289.1, forward strand.
AAAACTTTATGCATTCATTAAAGTAACCATCATATATTCGTAATGCAACTGCTGCTAGTTCACGTATTTTTCTGCTGATATTCAGCAAACTTCAAAGCATATATAGTGAACCTTTAGCTTAATGTGTAAATAGACTTACTAAAAGAAGAATCTTCAAAAGACTGGCACTAAGTAGTGTCACCTGTTTCACTGGGGAGTTATTCTGTCTTAAACATTTGCACTGTATAAAAGAAATTTAAATGTAAACATTGTGAGGTGGTTTGAATTTTACTTGTTCTGAACGGCTTCAAATTCTTACTTGGTAGAAGAATAAAACAAAGGAAGTTTTTACTTATGTTAACAAGCGTTACTTCTGTTTGAAGTTAAGTCCACCATTATTTCTTTCTGTATCTATAATAGTTTTGTACAGTTGTTTCAGTGAGTACTTCAGGTTGTTCAGTGTACATTTTTCTTTTAAACACAACTTGCTTTTACGGTGTATTAAAAAACAATTTTCAACTTTCATTCAGATCATTTCAGGACTTGTGTTACCAGAGGCAAAGCCTAGAAGCCTTGAAAGTATTGAATAATTAAAGGGCACTAGATATGTGCACCCACCTTTGTATATTGAGTATAAATATATTATGCTCTTCAGTCTTTTTGACACCATCTTGAGAGAACAGCTGACTTGAACTTTTTAATGTAATGAGCTATATTAAATACAGGTAATGGCCTGTTTGAGGCCATGTTTGCATCCTATTAGCAGGGGTGTACTTTTTTTAATTTATCTATAAGGCTAGAATATAGCCACTTTGAGAGATGCATGTATTAGTATGTTTCAATCCTATATATTTTTTGTAACTAAAAGAAATTAAATATACGGACAGACATTTTCCAGAAGTAGATTTTACACTGTCTAGGATTCCAAAATCCATGCTCAAGTGACTGTTTACTAAAATGATGCATGATTTAAAGCTTCTTAAAGGAAGAGGGAGGACTTTTTTTTTCTTTAGGAGAAAATACACATAGAAATACCTACATTCAGTTTGAGGGAATTGAATAGTTGAAACTGTGTAACAAAGATAGTAAAGGACTTCATTAGCAGTAAGTGCGAATAATATGGCTGTATGTTACGCAGCTTTTTATAAAAGGGAGGCAGTAGTAAAAGTGTGTTTCTAGATGTGCATATGTACCAGTATATGCACTTTTTATAAATATTAAATTATAGATAACTTACAGCAGTTGTCTGAATACATAGAATATATGTATAAATATAAAACCTAAGGTTTGTAGCTTGCTGTGTGCTTAAGCATCAGAGCTTAAAACCACCAGAGACCTCAACTATGTAAAATAAGATTGTTTTAAAACATATATATAAATCAAGACTGTTCTGCAGCATTGGAGATGAATTAATGTCACATTTCAGTAGTTATGAACTGCCATATTGTAACTAAATTAGCATTCCATGAAAATAAACAAAACTGGGAATATATAACTTGCATGTTGTGTATGTCCATGTTTAGGTTTTTTTCTGTAGAGAAGACTTTTTCACTGTAGCTAAGTAAGTAACAAAACTAATGCTTTTGGAAATTACAGCTGGATTACTAGTATTAGTTCACTTCTACCTTCATACATAGAATATTTCTGTTGTGCTTCCAACTGATAATCCAAGCAAGCGGGAGAGATGAGATGGGGCTTGGTGTTCTGTTTACAAAGAAATTATAATGCTGGAATACTGGGTACTTTAAGATACTTGGTGGGGTAATCTGGCGGTACTGCCCAGAAATAACAAGATATTTGAATAAAAAAGCCTCTTATTTAGTCATAAAACACTGTATATGTTTTTTCTTCAAGAGTTTTATTAGCTGCAGTGGTAGGAAACTGTTTGGCTCCTGTTGGAAAATAAATGTACAGCAAAGGACTGCTTTAAACCAGTTATTTATCACATTGAGGTTGCTATGCAACCATAATACTGTTAGTGATGGCTCCCTTGGATATGACATCAAAAAGAGTCCTGCGCCTGGAAAATGGGGGGGAAGCAGAACCTAGAATAATTGTTTCAAGATTACTATATGTACTGACTGATCTTAAGTGTTCTGTGAATTAACACTTTCAAAATAGAAGCCAGCTGGAACACTGCACTAAATATATAAAATACATTTTTAGTTACCTTAATATTTAACTTGGAGCTTTTCTATGCTCCCCAAGCTGGCAGACCATTTACCGTGATCTGTCTTGTTAGTGCAGTGTTCTCACTGCACAAACTGGATTTGCTTACAGCAAAACTCAAGCAAGAAATACATTTTTGGCTTGCCTCTAACTGCATTTGAGCTGTTTAATGGGTACTCAGCTGGACCAGACCAGGGATTGGGCTGAAATAGAAAAGTTTTTTTTATCTCTAGGCTGAAATAAAAACTTCAAAGATAGCACAGGGATGTCAGGTTCTCAGCACCAACCATTTTTCTCTGCCCCTACTGCAGTGTATTCCTTGCTAATAAAGACACAGCCTAAATCTTGAATTGACTGCAAGTTCAGTCATTGCAGGCCCCAAAAAACATGACCTGTGAGTAGAACCACGCATGCCCAAGGCTTGATGCATTGTGTGTAATTTGCACTGAATTAACTAGTCTATATCCATTATTTAATGGCATCAGAACACCACCAATAGTTGCCAAAGCCAGACCTCCAAATTATTGAGGTCCCAGATTCAATGCTCGCTCATTTGCGAAAACTAAGTACCTCTTAGGTGACCCCATTCTGGGCTGGAAGAACTGCTTTGAAACAACGTATACATAATGGTGCTTTTCAACCAAACTTCAAGACTGCTTGAAATTCTTCTTGAAACTAAATGGAAAACTATCTTCTGCAGACATGCACCAAGTCTGTATAAATATTCCTTCTGAAATGTCTGTTAAACTAAGAATTCAATCTGACAAGTCTGTCTTCATGTGTCATCTTCAGAATCCATTTAAGCAGGAAGCTGTGTGCTTTCTGCAAATGTAGTTATGACTATTGCAGGGGATTTTTTTTTTTTTTAGTCATGTTCCCTAATGCTTTTCTAAGCATTAGGAAATGGGTGGGGGTTTTTTTTCCAAGCTTGCTGAAATCAAAATTACACTAAAGATCCAAGGTCTCCATACTCATGATTTAGTTCAGCTCGCATTAGTTCATGTTTAGTCTTTTTCTTTAGTCTTTTGTAGTAGATGCCCATTGTCTCTAGAAAGCTTGTATTTTACCTTCAAGCTACCAGACTTAAAGAAAAATACTTACACTCACCATTAGTGATATCCCCAACTTTACTACCATCCCATGGTTCTACACGTTACTAAGGCAAGTAAACGTATCTTTCTAATTAAGTCTTAATTCAAGCAGAAGTAGGACAACTTAAGCCGTGTTAGGAACTATGGAAAACTTCCAAGATGAAAACATACTTGCGTATGTACGATTTTATTAACTTGCTTACAAATGGCAAATAATATGGCATTAAATATAGCTAGGCATGCAGCATTAAATAGAGCTTTGGCATAGGGCAAGATTTAAGTCTTTTAAGGACCACAGCAATAACTGACTTGTGGCTGGTGATAAGTTGCTTTGTAATCAAAAGCTTGGAAACTGCAGTTTTTTTCTTTAAGCTAAGCAGGAGATGTGTTACGGTAAAAATTAATTCACCTTTTAAATCACATTTAAGCGAGTTACTTCAAGGGCATCTCTCTGAGTATAAGCATTCTTAGAGAGATGATTATTCATCTGAATTCTTTCAGTGTCTTAATAAAAGACATGACCTTTGAATTTGTTTCAGAAACTGTATTAGTTGGCTCCTTATCTTCTAGTGGCTTCACTAGTTCTTCAGTATTCCGATCTACAGCAGGCTTGGAGGTATCTGTTCAGTTACGCTGTTAATTTTTAAGGCTAACACACTGTTCAGGAATCAAGCTTTAGTTGCTACTTCAGCAGACAAAACTGGAGTGAAACCCTGGCTGAAATAGGGGATTCTGCCCAACAAAGGAAAGTGTCCACTGGTGTGAGATTGACAGAACTCCAGTACAGGGATGCCACTCCTGGGAGGTGCTCCTGTGAGGACCATACAGCAGCCGGGTAACAGAGCTCTGACCTCACAGTGACATAACTCACAGTGATCTTGGATGTGACCTAAGGGGAAGATGCATTTCTTCATTCTGGTGCGTGCATGCACAAGCAGAGCTTTCTGCTGGCATGATGGTGGCTTTGGTGGAGGGAAGGTACTAAACAAGTGAGCAGATCGCAAAAAAACAAAATGGCAATCCACAGACTTCGAGCAGGCTTTCAGTCCTCTCCATTTATAAGCCTTAATAAACAACAAAAAAACCTTAATTTTCATAGAATCATAGAATACTTTTAATTGGAAGAGACCTTAAAGATCATCAAGTCCAACTGTTAACCTAATACTGCCAAGCTACCACTAAACCATGTCCCTCAGCACTACATCTACACGTCTTTTAAATACCTCCAGCAATAGCAACTCGACCCCTTCCCTGGGCAGCCTGTTCCTAATTTTTCCTAATATCCAATCTAAACCTCCCCTGGCACAACTCAAGGCTGTTTCTTCTTGTCCTGTCACTTGTACTTGGGAGAAGAGACTGGCCCCCACCTCACTACAACCTCCTTTCAGGTAGTTGTAGGGAGGGATAAGGTCTCCCCTCAGCCTCCTCTTTTCCAGGCTAAGCAACCCCAGTTCCCTCAGCAGCTCCTCATAAGAGTTGTGCTCTAGACCACTCACCAGCTATGCTGCCCTTCTCTGGACCTGCTCCAGCACCTCAATGTCTTTTGTGGTGAGGGGCCCAAAACTGAATACAGTACTGGCCAAGTACAAAGGTACCATCACTTCCCTATAGTCCTGCTGGCCACACCATTTCAAATACAACCCAGAATGCTATTGGCCTTCTTGGTCACCTGAGCACACTGCTGGCTCATACTCAGATAGCTGTCAACCAATACCCCCAGGTCCTTTTCCACGGGGCAGCTTTCCAGCCACTCTTCTCCAAGCCTGCATGGGGTTGTTGTACAGGACCCAGCACTTGGCCATGTTGAACCTCATACCATTGGCCTCAGCCCATTGATCCAGGCTGTCCAGATCCCCCTGCAGAACCTTCCTACCCTCAAGCAGATCAACATTCTCACCTAACTTGGTATCATCTGCCAACTTATTGAGGGTGTACTCAATCCGCTCATCCAGACTGTTGATCAAGATATTAAACAGAACAGGCCCCAGTACTGAGCCCTGGGGAACACCACTTGTGAACAGCCACCAACTGGATTTAACTCCATTCCCCACAACGCCTTGGGCCCAGCCTTCCAGCCAGTTTTTAACCCAGCGAAGTGTATGCCCATCCAAGTCATGAGCAGCCAGTTTCTTCAGGAGCATGCTGTGAGAAACAGAGTCAAAAGCTTTACTATAGTCTAGGTAGACAACAGCCACAGCCCTTCCCTCATCCACTAAGCAGATCACCTTGTCACAGAAGGTCAGGTTAGTCAAGCAGGACCTGCCTTTCATAAACCCATGCTGAGTGGGGCCTGATCACCTGGTTGTCCTCTATGTGCCACATGATGGCACTCAAGATGATCTGCTCTTCTGATTTGATTTTCTTCTATTTCTTAAGGTATCTTTAATTTAACATAGAGAGGAGAAGGTCTGTGCCAAGCTCCTACGTATCTTCTTTTCTTGATCAACAGCTAACATTTCAAACACTTAAAAATCTTTTGCTTCACCTATCAGTAGAGCTGTCCAAAAATATTTTAAACAGATTCAGTACTTTCTTTTTCTATTTAAATTTCAAGAAAATGCAGTACATCTCATGAAACGCAATTTCAGTAAAATTAAGGTTTCTATTGGCACTGGTTGGAAGGAGTTAAGACCAGGAGGCCCCTTCACTTAAAGCTGAAGTCTTTTGGAACAATGATTTGTTAACTCTCAGAGTAGGCAGTATAAAAATAGGTCTCGAGTACCTTATATCAGGAAACCAAGTCTAATAGATTTGTCTTTTTACTGCTTTTGTAGAGGAACGCCAAGGCTAAAGGAGAAATACCACCTCTTCATCACACAAGGGATTTACAAAACTGAGACAGCGAGATAGACACATACTATAATGATTAGCACCAGAAGCAGTCAGTGCGGGGAAAAAAAAAAAGACATCTTCAGAGGAAGGTTTGAATTCTGAGCAGCAAAAGGTGTGGTAAAGGCTTAGGATCATACTGTGCAAAATAAGAAAATGAAATACTGATCATATTAAACAAACAAGATTAAGGAGGGACTGCATGTGGTTGTAAGGTACTCGTACAAAGGAGCCACATTAGGTTCAACTTTTACCTAGAGCTTTCCAGGCATAGATGCCACAACACGACAGATAAGGGTAGGGTGCTTTCACTATGCCCATGTAAGAAATCCCACCGTCGCACAGTAAGACTACTTGCTCGGTCCTTCATAAAGTCAGGAATGATTAACCAACAAGCATACCAGCCACCAACTTCATGTTTGAAAATTACACTTACTTCCTAGAAAAAGGAAGATAACTGTCAAAAAAGAAATGTATTTCAAATACTGCTGTTGGAGTTTTCAAGATAAAGATTTAAGCTGCAATATGGCAATGACTGTAATTTCTATCAATTCTGATAGATTTTTCTCTTATCAACTAGAGCCCATCCAGTTCAGTGACTTGACTGCCTCTCCAAGTGCTAATATTGCCATGCCAGCTGGGTGAGGTGCCACCCTCCACCATCATCTCTCTGAATGTGTCATTCCTCACACACTACTATAATTCAACAGACTGGTGCACCACTGATCTCTCATTAAAATTGGAGGAACATACAGCTGAATAGGATGAGAGGCTGGTTTTCAGAATCCAAAGCTTCAAGCTGATGAACAGTCTGATAGTCTGATATGAACAGTCCAATATGAAAAAATTAGCAGATCTGCTGCTTACACAAAACAGGGACAAGGATGAACTTACATTTACTAAAAAGTTGCCACTTAAAACCATTTTAGGATACACATATGTGAAAGACTCTACAAACTCTAATTCTAATCTATGCCAAATCTTGAATATTTTAAATGGAAGAAAGGAATGGCTGAAGAAACAAAGTACTTAACACCAGATAACATTAGGAAACTCAGACGTGGATTTAGGAACTTTGTTATCTTTCCCTCCCCTAAACCTTAAAAAAGTCACATGCTCAAAACATGCTATTTTCTTAGCTCTATCACATGGATAGCTAACTCAGTGTTGGGTGTTTGCTGTTAATTTAGCAAGTAATCGAGAAACATATGCTCTTAAAGATGATGACCTGCAGTATTTTCTTTGAAGTAAAATTCAGACCAGGATTTGCAAAGTTGTATGAGGAAAATTCCACATACTAAAGGAAAACATTTACTGCTCAATTTCCCTTTTTAGATTAGGGAAGGAAGTCGATCCAGAGAGCAGAAACTTCAAACCCATAAATTTAGACTCAGGTACTAAAGCTGCAGGAAAAGTAGGGAAGGGTAAAGCGCAGAAATGGGGAGAAGGAAGAGTAATATGCTGCACCCTGCCAAAGGGCTCTTCCAGGAATGCAGCAAATTGAACTAATCTGCAGTTCACCCAGAGGCTCAGAAATAGCTGAGCTATCGGAACACGCTGGCCACGTCGCCAATACACTCTGGTTCCAGGGGCCTTTGCAGGGTGAGGCTGCTCTGTCCATGCCAAGTCTGTGCCTGCCAGAGATTTCCCATATGTCAGAGTAATTACATTTCATAGTTTATGCAGGCTGGCTGCTTAGATACTCCATCAAAAAAACAGGATCACTTATCAGTATACCGGCAGCAAGTGAATTGAGTGGTTAGCTGTGGTATGCTTTTTCCTACTGTTTCTGTGTTATTTCTCTTTGAATAAATATTGTTCTCTCCAGATACACATTTATGTATTCTGACCCTGTTTCGGATGACTCATGCTGCACTTATGGCAATTTAATTATCAATCACAGCCTAGCATCCTAGAAGTAAAGACTTCAAATAGATATCTGTAACAATAAGCCAAGGGAAGAGCTAATGCAGATGTTCAAATCTAACTGCTTTTGCAAGTTAGTAAACAGAGCTTGAAAAATGTCAATTGAATTGTATATGATCTCTGCCATAGCCAGAGAAGGAAGACATTAAAGAGGTATCAACTCCCAGAAAGCAACACACTTTGACTCCTGCCTTTCTTCTGAATCAGAGCTACTTCACTTCGGAGCAAAACTGACTTTTGACTCTGTGCTACCAAAACAAGTGTGGCTTTAGAAGAATGCTGCACTGTATTTTGATCTATTTCTCCATGCTGCCCACATCTCCTCTCAGTCCAAATTATAAAACACTTCTGTGACACTTGCAGCTGTTCACCCTTGGTGTCTCTGTCTTGCAAGTATCATCACTTGCAACACACAACAATCTTGTCAAACAAACTAACAAGTACTGAGGTGTTATTTCCTGTTCTTTTGGAAGCTTTGGATACCTATATAAACATAGGCAAAGTTCACATCTGTGCCTGAAGTCAAAATACTGCCCACACTCATATTCAAGAGCACGTATTTTTCAAGAGAGTACAGAGAAAAGTATCATGCACACTAACCAAACCAACAGTCAATGCCAGCCCACCAGTGTTTGTCTTTATAATTAATTTATTGCATTAGGTATCATATCAGTTCATTTTCAAGATGGAAAGGACAACATGGCAGAATTCAAAGTTGATACTTCTGCTTTCTTTGCTGCCCTGGTAAGAGCTGCAAGATGTGATCAGCATTTCAGGCTCCTCACGGCTGGCTCAGTCAGCAGTAGTTAATTATTGTTTATAAAATGCAGAACTGTGTGTTCTTGCAGTTACAAGTTACATCACTCTTTGGCTGTGCCTATTATTTATCAGCTGAAGAGCAAGGCAACAAACAAAGCAAGAAGAGTAGAAAAGAAAAATAATACCATGACAGTTTACATGGGCTGTGTGGGGTCAGGGAAAGTGAAGGAAGAAGAGGAGACATGAGATGCGCTTGCCACCAGCCCATTTTCCCTGGCTCAGTTTGGTCTACCTCTCCCAAGTTCCTACTGTGCAGTATTTTTGCCTCCAATATAGATGTGGTCACAGCTCCTGAAGCCACCACGGCGGTGGTGGAAGAGATTGGAATCCCTTACCCCTGGGGTCTCCGTGTGCTGCTTCATGCCCTTCCCACCCTGCTGTGCCATGACCAGCAGAGAAAACAAACCAGGCAGCCTGAAAGTCCAAATAAGCGTAAGCGGCAGATGGCTGCGAAGAGCCCACAGCTTCTTGCATCTCCACACAAACCCAGAGAAAATGCAACCCTTACACACGGGCTCCGAGGCCCAACGCTGGCTGCAAGGATGCAGCAGCCAGGGCTACCTTCATACCATCCCTCACTCTTAAAATAAAAAAAAAAATTAAAAAAATAAAAAAAAAACCCAAACCAAAACAAAAAAACAACAGAAGAAAAGGCCTCAAAATCACAAGCCCCTCACTCACCCCGACAGTTCCGCGCCCGGGCACGCGCACCAGGAGCCGCGCGGACGTTACTTTCCGTTGGGCAGCACGCGCGGCGCGGCCCGCCCCGCCCCGCCCCGCCCCACCCGACCCGTCGAACCTTCCAGAAGCCGCCGCCCCGGCCCCGTCCCCGGCCGCCTGCCCAGGTAACTTAACGCTTCGTAGGGACAGCGGAGGGACAGGGCGGGCTCCCCCCGGCAGCCCCCGCCTCCCTCAGAGGCGCCAACTGTCGCCTCCGCCCGGTGCACCCCACCCCCGGGTTTGCCGTTGAGCACCCCCCCACGAAAAATAAACCACCTCACAAGCAAAGGCGAGGCGGGTTGGGCTGCGCTTCAGTACCGCTCGGCTTCTGCTAGAGAAGCTCCCGTGGGTTTTTTAGGGTTTTCGCAGCCCTGCAGGCCAAACTATGGTGCTTAGCCCAAGGAGGTGGCACGCGTGCTGTTTGGAAGTGATTGTAGAGCAGTAAAATCACCGTATTCATCTGTATTGTGTTTGTTTCCTGAGAAGTGAGGGTCAACCTGGATTTGGGACTGAGTTGCGTGCCTTATGAATTTATCTATTTAAGGTCTCTAGAGGCAAGGAGACGACTTCTCTGTTTCCTTAGTCTGCTGCTGGTCTGTCATATAGTAAGACTTGCATCCATGGCAGAGATGTATTCGAGGCACTAAATGGCTTCTGCAATTATTAGATGCCTTTATCAGCTTTGCTTTGGCATTTAATCAGCCACAAAAGCTATTTATTGCCTCATAAACTCCTCTGCAGCAAACATTATCCTTTAATTAATCCCTGAAAATTACAAAGTCTGATGAGGTAACCTGTTTTTCACACCACCCAATTAAGCTTAGGAAAGTTTGTTGCTGTTTTCCCTTTCGTTTTGTTTTTAGACAGTTGTCAGCTGGCCCAGTCAGAGAGCTTGTTAGGACAGGTAGTAGCAATTTAGCAGCATGGCACAGGTAACAAATACCAGCCAAATCACTGAGCTGTGAGGATTATTCACAGCTGAGAAACTTGGGAGATGAGTAAAAGTTAAACCCCGATTTAACTCACATTAAAATCAGAAGGGCAATCTGAGCAGCGTGTGGCTTCAGAACTAAATGATGTTACAGACTCATTAAAAGATTGGAGACAGCTGCTAATTAGGAGTATTTGAAGCTGAGGGCACAATAACAGAAGCAGATCTCTTGCATACTGAAAGATTTCAGATGCATACTTGCTTTATATATATCATGACTTTTTGTATATCAGCACTTACAGAAATTCAAAGCAGCTGAAAACAACTCAATACCTTAAGATATCCACCAGAATAATGTTTTGTGGCATAGACACAAGTTTTCTTACAGCATGGGCAAAAAGTTTTGCTACATCTACATACCCCAACCCATACCTTCACCAGAATCAGATGTTAGTTTTAAACTAAAGCAGTTCACAAAATAATAAAAGTATTAGGCATCATGTTTTCAAATGTCTGTCTGGCCATGTGAGGACTAGAATTATATCTGGAAATTCAAGGATCTTGTGTAAACTTGTTGAGCAGAGAGCTGTACTGGGGGGAGGGGAGCAAGAAACATTCCCATAAATATTTGGGAGTTGGCAGTGCTGAGTCCTACCTCATTGCTTCCCAGGGATGACTGATAAAAATTCTTGTGGAATTGCCATTGCCTGCTCAGAAACATGGTATCAAGAAAGAAGATATTTTCCTATATTTATTCAGGTTAGTTACTGAGTTGCAGAAAGGTGTCGGGATCATGTGATCAGCCAGTTCTCTGCAGACTTACAGCAAATGCTTCATGAACTGTGAATTGTATTTTAGGAAGTACGTAGTGATGCAGGGTGTAGAGTTTGTAGTTAAGGTAGTATAAATTTGATTTAGCACATGAAGTACAGGAAGGGCGGTTGCTCCAAAAATTGTTGCAACAAATTTCCCCATCAGCATTTAAAATTTCAAAAGCAAATTCTGAAAGAAAAAAGAAACAATCTCTCGTGTTTGAGAAATAGGAAAAGAGGAAAAGAAAAGCAGAAAAAAAATGTTGTGTTCCATTTCTCCTGTGGCTTTTTATTTTTCTTCATCACTGGAAGAAAAAAAAACACAAAAAACCCTTGACCTTGCTCTAATGTTAGCTCACAGCTGCTAGGGAATTTACATCTCCTGTGGCAGATGTTAATCATGGTGAGACTAAAGAGCAGTTCCACTTCAGTGACTCTTTCTATGTGTTCGTAGGTGGTAACATAGTCAGGACTCAAATTATAAGAGATTATGTTTTCAGAGATGTATTGAAAATTCCAACCCAGTAATTATGTTTTCCAAAGTAGTCCATTTGTGCTGCGTTACTGCTGGAGACATTCTGCATTGTCTAAATGATGTGTTCTTGCTGCCTGAGTTTCTGAAACATAAGTAGGGAAAAAAAAAAGTAAGTAGGTGGATCCTGTTAAAATAAAACTTTTGTAAGTTAGGAAGTCTAAGACTTTATGCCCTAGGAGGAGGTGTGGTGAGGCAATGGAGTTGTATGCGTTGATGGTACAGTTGTCAGCTTCCTGTATTGAGGGGGAGAATGGAGGGCAGAGGGATCCAAGGCTTGGGAAAAGATGAAGACAGCAACAGTTCAGTTAGCTAGTTTGGCCCCAGGAACAAATACACAAGCAGTTTTACACATCCCACAGTGTAGTAGCACCTTGGTATATATAGTCCACAGCTCATTAAAATGAAAAGAATAATAGTAGAAAACTTGGCAGTGAGACTTCGCGGAGTTCATTGTGAATTAAATTGGGTAACCAAATTATTTAGTTCTAATTCCAGATACAGGTAGATGAAGTGTGATAGTAAGGACAGATAGTCAGGAAGAGCGACCCACACAAGCCTCTATCTTGGCCTTTGACTAGAGATCAGGACAGAGGTCCAAACCTGTGAGCCAACCTCAGCTAGGAAGTGCTGGCAGAAGTCCCTCATTATTCTGACTTTGGTGTTTCTAGACATTTAATTTCTGCTTTCTCATACACCTGTAACTTTTCCTTTATGAGCAGTATTTTTATCTCACCTAAACCAAAGCTGCATTCAGAAATAAGTGCTCCTTTTCCTGGTTGCGTAACAGGGCATGAATACCTGATAACAGCTGCTGTCCTTGTCTTTTAGAGCACAGCTGGAGCACCAGGGGGAAATGGCAGTGCTGGCCCTTCTGTCTTTCTTTTTACTGACTACAGTGCTTGTTCAGCAATGTTAGCATAAAGACATGCAACCCACTAGGCTATGAGTAGATCTGTGTGGGGCTGCTTTCTACCCTGAAACTGTGCCAGAACACAGAACAAATTGAAGGATCAGAAGGAGCAGAGAGTGTGAGAGTGAGTGTGTGAGGATATCTGTCTGCTTTCTGTAGTCTGGCATTTTACGTGCTTCTCTATGGGAGAGACTATAGTAGTGTCTCTGCATCACAAACTGTTCAGTTTATGCACATTGAGCAAAATTTCCTTTGGCTAAAATGCTAAAAAAGTCCTCGTAATGTGACTGCTACTTACCTACAGTTACTTCAAAAATGTTCTCTTACCTGTCTAGTGGATACAGAAACAACATAAGCAGAAGGGAATTTGTTTCCCCCGAATTACATCACTTGAATTTCTATTAAGCTTCTTTTCAGTCTAAATTAAAAATATCCCTGTTGTTTCAAAAAGATGACAGCATCCTGCCCAGTGGGCACTCTTACAGCCATTTGGCCTGCAGTGAAAAAATCAGCCTTGTTAGCTCTTCTTCTAAGAATAAAGAAAACCAAAAAAGTTAATGCAGGGGTCAGAGTTGCATCCTTTAGAATGTAATTCATCAAATGCGCTAATAAGAACGCTTTGTTATCATTTCTTAAATAGAGTGGTTGGATCAGAGCAACTTGAAGAATAGCAACAATCCAGCAGTGACCTCACCATATTAACCCTAGGACTTGGCAAGATAAAGAGAAGCCTGGAGCTGCTTGAGCAGTCTTCTGCATCGCTGAAACCAGCCTTGCCTCTCCATAAAGTCTCTTATGAGCAGGAAACTGAAGGTAAAGTCTCTTTGTCAGTATCACCAGTAGGGGGGATTGTCTCCTACAGCTCTAGCAGCAGTGCAGTGCAAAAGGCAGACAAAGGCGATACTATTATTCATGCTTTATTTGGTACACACAATGCATTTTAATCTGCCTACCAGAAATCAAGCCAGATTGAGTCATAACTGTTGTGAGCTTGGATGCCTGAATTGTTCCTAATGGCTGAGTGAGCCTTTTCTTGCTGCTTCTGCCAATCTGATTTGCAATCCAAAGGGGTTTGTAGTGTTAACATAAGAACGTTGAATAGGTTTTGACTAATTCAGTCTCAGTTGAAAATGACTGTGTATGTAATGGGATATTTCTGAGAAGAAGCCTCTTGTATTGTGCTCTTCTGAGTACAAGGTTTGTTTGAATGTTGACATAGTCTTTACTGGACATCATAGCCATGTCTTTGAAGCATTGACCTAATAAAATCTAGCATGGGGTGTAGGGAGCCTGTTAAATGTGAAGCAAGCATAACTTCTCTACCCAACCCCGTCCCTCCAAACAGAGATCAGACTTTTGACTTCGGTTCTTTACACAGTGGGAAAGAACCAGCAATTAAAGCTTCTTAAATCCTTGTAGTTGTTGAGTGTAAAAATTAATAGTCACCAATAAATATTTTCTACAGTGGAGACAGAGGCAGAAACAGACCGTCACACTGATTGCTTTTTTCTTTTGAAAAAAGGGCTGAGTTTATTGATAATTACAAGTGAGACCAATGCATTCCCGACTTGCTGTATGATCTCAGACAAGTCACTTATTTTTGGTCCTTCTGTTCCTTTTATGTGCTGTTTGTTTTGCCTGCTTAGACTAAAAGCACTTCAGGACAGACTCTGTCTCTCTGCTTTATGAATGCCAGGCCCCACAAAGCTCTGCTTTACTTTGAGGCCTTTAGATACTGATGAAACATAAATACCTTCAAAGACAGTTAGCAACACTGGCTTTGAATGGGAAGTCATAGCCTGGCCTTAGAAGGAGGAACTTTTACTACTGCTTTTACTTATCTGCTGATGAATATTGTCTTGGAAAGGAGGAGACTGAGAGTTTTTGCAAATATTATAAATGTTCAAAATACTTGCACAGTTGTGGCAGACTCTGAAGGAGGTGGTTTGCAAGTGGTTAGATTGCATATGGCTGAAAATCAAATTAGCTTTATTGATACTTGTATGCCTCAATAGCACCCAAAGCGCAGGACAGGTTTAGTAAAAATTAAAGAACTCCCTGCCCTAAACAGATGCTCATGATTACATACACAGTTTAACCATCAAGTGCCTTGAGGAAGAGGAACTTGACAATGTGGTAGTATTTAGGCTGTAAAACAAACAAACAAATAAAAACAGGCTTTACTTTGGAGACTGGTATAATTTTTCCATTCCTTCCTTTATTTTGTTTTTTATTATTTTTATCACAATAGCACATGAGAGTCCCAGTTAGTGTAAAGAGCAAGGCAGTGTACAAACCCTGCCACAAAAAGGCTGTTGTTCCTCTGAAGAGTAGTTGATCTCGAGTAGTGGTTGGAGCAAATTAAGTTGTTTAAGAGGTGCCTGGTCTGAGTGCATTTTATAACTTTTTTTCTCTCCGGAAGTTCCTGTCATCTCAGTTCTGCCAGTTGATCTAGTTTTTTAATCTTTTAATCTTTTTTTTCTTTTAACTAGACCTTTTTTATGGAGTCAGACAGCATTCTGTAGTAATTAGATGAAGAGCCGAGATGGGTGGAACTCTGGCAGAGATGTAGGGTTAAGTATCCAGGGAGTGGAAACCTCTTAAACATGATCAGCAGCAGAAAACACAATAAGTGAACATGCACTGATGTAAGTCAGCCCTGATCTCACGAATGTGGAAAATAAGTGCAGTCAGAAATTAATTCTCACTGATTTGGTGCCAGGCTGTGATGAGGAGCACCTGCAAAGATATTCACTGTTGAAATTACTCTGGCCTTTAATTTCTTTGTTTTAAAAGCTAAAGGAAGTCCCACCAAAATTATTTTAATTAACAGAGTGACTAATGTAATCATAGAAGGGCACGTTGAAGTACAGATAGAGTATATATGGTTTGCTTCACCCCAATTCTGGTGTACAAGGAGCTTTTAACGTAGGTAGTGTCACCAGTTATTCCACAGATGCAACACAGAAGTTGTGGGGTGTGTGTTTTCAGTCAGGAGATTTGTGGCTGCCTCTGCAATCAGAGAAAATATTTCTGTCATGGGAGTGGCTCAGGTTTAGATAGTCTATTGGTGTCATCATGGTGGACTGTTCTACTGTTCTACTTCACCTTCTAGTTTGCTAACATGCATTCCTAGTCATTCAAATTATTTGAGAAATAGTACCAGGTCATTAGAGCTCCCCATTCTCAAGGCAGGCTCATTGTTCAGTTGCCTACAGTGTATATAGGTGGAGGTAATATCTCAGGAATCTGTATGGACTGTTAGATATGCGTTAGACAGTTGGAGAATCCTGAACCTGCACAGTGTCAAGGGCAGTTAGATGCTTTCATACTTGGCAGTTCAACTTCACTAGAGATAGCCAACAGAAAGTGGTGTGGACGGCAGCACATCTGAGATCTTGCCCTTCTTTAACATATGGGAATGTCACTTGGAATTCACACCTGTGTGTCCTTTCAGTCATCTAATTTTTTTTTCTTTCTTCCTAAACATCTCAGTATAACTGAAACTCTTCTGATGAATTGTGAGAAAAGGTGGAGGGTACAGCTTCTGGCTTGGTGGTGCAAAACGCAAGTGTACAATGGAGGCCTACAAGAGCATTTGCTCTTTGGATTTTGCTACCATTCAGGCAGGTATTATATACTGACCTACTGTGCTTTGCCAGGATGGGCAATTCTGAGTCTGTGCAGAGGCAGCTTTAGGCAACTGTAGTCAGCCAGAGAGTTCAGACTGCTTCAAGGTTATGCAGCAGCTGAGTAGGAGTTTTCAGGAACAGTTTTGGACTTTAATTTTTAATTACAACATCTTTTATTTTTTCAGTTTGGCCCTACAGTGAAATATGATTAAGGCAGTACTAAAGGTTTTCCACACCAACAATTTCACCTTCAAAAGCATTTGCAGCTGTGACCTCAGACGCTATCTCTGTGTTTCACTTACTTCTCCTCTACTGACAGAAGGAGGAATTCATGTTCCCTGTTCATACAAAGGATCATGCCAGAGAACATCCTGACTCTATGCGCAGTCTCTCTGCCTGCACTGTCTCCTTGATCTGCCAACCCTGAATTTTCACCTGCCCACCTGATTTTAAAAGGGATAGATATTAGATTTTTCTCTGAAATTAACTGCTGAATTAATGTCTCTCTTTTCTAAGGGCCACAAATGAGCATGAAGGGCTAATTCCCTGTGCCATGTTGCTCAGCCCTGAATTGTGTGGCAGGCACTCTAAGTTATGCATATGATATTCTTAGAAACCTTTCTGATGGGGTGTCACTACATCAGCTAGGAGAAAATGCAGATGAAAGGCTCAACAGATAACAAACCAGAGGAATTCCCTTCAGTCTGGGGTTGATGTCCTCTTTCAGGAGTTAGATTTGGAATCTGCTTGTCCTGGGTGTCATCAGAGTATGTTTTGAAAGTATGGACACAGTTGTCCAGAAAATCTGAGAGGATTGCTGGCCAGCTCCTGGTTTTTTACAGGTTACATTTGGCTTTGATGTGCTGCAAGTACACCTGTATGATCTATGTTCAGTGTGGTGAGTAGGACTAGGGAAGTGATCGTCCCCCTGTACTCGGCACTGGAGAGGCCCCACCTTGAATACTGTGTCCAGTTTGGGCCCCTCACCACAAAAAAGACATTGAGGTGCTGGAGCAGGTCCAGAGAAGGGCAATGAAGCTGGTGAGGGGTCTGTAGAATAAGTCTTATGAGGAGCGGCTGAGCGAGCTGGGATTGTTTAGCCTAGAGAAAATGAGGCTGAGAGGAGAGCTTAATGCTCTCTACAACTACCGGAAAGGAGGTTGTAGAGAGGTGG